>NC_081392.1:16310991-16448491 GCF_030684315.1 Stegostoma tigrinum | reverse complement strand
GCTTTCATTGAAAATCCAACAAGTTCACTAATATTCTTTTAGGGAGAAAACTAGCTCTGAATCTTTACATGACTCCAGTCCCACACCACTATTAGTGACTCTTAACTGCCCTCTGTGGGGCAGAGAAAGACGAGGAGGCCACTTAGCTCCTGAATCCTGTTCTGCCCTTCACTGAAATTGTGGCTGGTCTACATTCTAATTCCACACACCTGCCTTTGCTCCTTATCATTTAATACCTTTGATTATCAAGAAACTAGAAATATCAATTTTGAAATTAACAAGTGATGTAGCATTAATTGCTCAATTGAGGAGAGTTCTGAACCGCTACCAGTTTTTGTGTGTTGAAGTGTTCCTGATTTCACTTCTGAAAGAGTTGGCTCTTATGTTTATACTGTGCTCCTAGACCTCTGAACCAGAGGAAATAGTTTCCTTCTAGTTTACCTCATACTTGATCTTTTGGAAGCTGAGCCCATCTTCCGTCTGAAACATATAATCATACAAATTCAGCCCCTCAAACCTGCTCCCCATTCAGTAAGATCATGCTCACCTGAATGGAGCCTCAAACCCACATTACCATCCACCCCAATAACTTTTTATTGCATTGCTTAATAAGAATCTATCTATCCTTGCTTTTAAAAATGTTCAAGAATTATGCTTTGATTGTGCTTTGAGAAAGAGAGGTCCAGAGATTCGTGACTCTCTGAGAGAAAAAGAACTGCCTCACCCTTGATGGAAAAAGACCATCCTGATTTTTAAACAGTGACCCCCTAGTTCCAGATTCTCCCATTAGAAGAAACATCCTTTCCTCATCCACCCTGTGAGGAACCCTCAGAATCTTACATGTTTCAATAAAATCACCTCTTACTCCTCTAAAAGTCAACAACAAAAAGCCAACTCTGTCCGTCCTTTCCTCATAAGACAAACCACCACATCTCCCCCCCGAATAAAGGTATAAGTCTAGTTAACCTTCTGTGAACTTACTCTAATGAATTTATATATTTCCATAGATAAGGTGCCCCCTAAAACTGAAGTATTCAATTTTCCCTGTGATATCTGAGGACATTCTATTAGTTTTCCTAATTACTTGCTGTACATGTACAATAAGCTTTTTATGATTTGTGCCTAGGGCACCCAGATCCGTCTGCATCTCAGAACTCTGCAATTACTCATCATTGGTGAGGGGACAGAGATTTAAAAAAGACATAGGAGGCAATTTTTTTTACACAGAGGGTGGTTCGTGTGTGGGATGAATTTCCTGATGAAGTGGTGAATGTGTGTACAGTTACAACATTTAAAAGACAGTTTGATGGATATACGAATAGGAAAGGTTTGGAGGGATGTGGGTTGTAAGTAGGCAGGTGGGACTAGTTTTGTTTAGCTCGGCATGGACTGGGTGGACCAAAGGGTCTGTTTCCGTGCTGTATGACTCTAATTAGAGAATATGCTTTTTAAAAAAAGAAACTTTTTTAATGCCAAAATTGGTAATTTCACATTTTCCCCATTACACACAATTTGCCACATCTTTGCCAATTCACTTAGCCTATCTATATCTTTTTGTAGCCTCCTTATGCTCTCTTTACAACTTGCATTCCTACGTATCATTGTATTGTCTTCATATTTGGCAACCACACCTTCTTTCGTTTCATCTAAACCACTTTATAATTTAGAACATAGAACTGTATAACCCGGGAACCGGCTCTTCAGCCCACGTTATTGTGCCAAACACGACACCAAATTAAGCTAATCCTTTTTGCCTACCTTTTGCTTTGTATCCCTCCATTCCTTTCATGTGCTTATCTGAAAGTCCGTTTAAATGCCCCTATGGTATCTGCCTCCACCACCATCCTGGTAGTGCGTTCCAGACTCTTACTGCTCACTGTGTAATGTACATGCTCCTGGCATCTCCTTTGAACTTTCTCCCTCTCACCTTGAATGCATTTCCCCAAGTTTTAGACTTTTCAACTCTGGGTAAAAGATCTAGTGAACCCTGCTGGAAGGTAAGCAGGAGAGTAGACGTTAGAGACAAACCACATCTTCCTTGCATGTGGTGGAGGCTCCTCCTGCACCCGTCAAATATTTGTTGACACTCACTGTCTAGCATTAGGAGTTGAAGTACATCCACTCCAGCCAGTTTCTTGAGAACTACAGTACAGGAATGGCTGCCACCTTCTGAAGTGGAGGGGAGTTAAGATTTTGTTGAAATTGTTTTTGACAGGAATTGTTTGCATACAGTCTTCCAAAGGGGAGGAAAGGCTAGGTGAGATTCGAACTGCTTTAAAACTCAGTACAGAGTTAAAATCGGACCCCATGCTCAGCATCTGGATCTACTGAAGTTGCACAAAATTAATATTCTTTGTTCATGCTGAAAAAGTTTAGGATATTATTTTGCATGTGTATCAGTTTCCAAAGATTAAAATAAAATGTTTCTGAAATAGCAATTTCTCAGTTTTCTTGCTTGGACTTTATTTTGGAATAAGAGACTTTAGCCTATGTACTGGACATACAGGGATCATTAAAACTCTGCTTTCTCTCCACAAATGCTGCCAAACATGCTGAATTTCTCCAGCAGTCTTTGTATTTGTTTCAGATTTCCAGCATCCGTAGATCTTATGTTTAGAATAAAACAAAAGTTGAATTTTGTATCCATGAATTAACCTTGTATAGAAAATAGTGTTGCTGTCTCTATGGGTTGACTAACTCCACAAATTAGTCATTCGGACACATTGTATGACATTGTCTGAACCACCCCAATGTATTACAGCATCATGCTTCACTCTCGGCCTTCAGAAATACATTGTGTACTATCGTAAATACACAAAAGAGACAGACAGGATTGAAAATTAACATCTCGTCCAAAGAACAGCATGCTGTACAACTTCAAAATCCTGTTGACCGAAATTGGATTTCTGAAGCAGAATGTGAAATCAAAACATTGTGAATTGGGGGAGAGTTGCCACCTGAAATATGATTGACACTTCCTTCATTGGATCCCTACATGCAGAAAAAGACCACTTGTCTCATTGAGTCTGCACTGACCCCCAAAGAGCATCCCACTTGAGACCCTATCCGCATTACCCTGCATGCAGTTTTTAACCATGGCTAATCCACCCAATCTGCACATCTCTGAACTGTGGGAGGAATCCAGAAGACACAGGGGAAACCCGTGCAGACACGTGCAAGCTCAAGACCATTTATTGAGTTTGGTATCAAACCTGGTCCTGGCATTGTGAGGCAGCTGTGATAGCCACTGTGGCACCCACACAAATTGTGGTGGAAATCTGAGACTCTCTGCCAAAAGCTGCTGAGCCTGGGGAAAGTTGAAACTTAAAAAAAAGTGATCAATTTTATTTTGGCAAGGGTATTAAGGGAAATGGATCCAAAGTGGGTTAAGATACAGATCAATCGTGATCAAATTGAATGATGGAATAGGTCTGAATGGCCTAATGATATCCTCTTGCTCCATTTAACGTCTTAGGTTACATATAATATTGATAGAATTTAGGTCAAAGTTTGCTTTGATCACTGGTCTGGATTCCAGGTTCAATGAAATAGTTACGAGGTTACAATTGCAACTGGCATTTGCCTCGTTCCTCCTAAGGTTGTGTCAGGTTGGAAGGTCAACTGGTCAGAATACTAAGATGACTAACTTAGTTTCCATAATTTCTGATCTGTTACCATAGGTCAGAACTGGTTTCCAGGGTCACTAGTCTGACTGGAGGTGGCTTAGTTGCTTTGGTCAGATAGTGTTGTGGCTAGGACCAGATCAAATTGCTAGTGCCGGTTAACTGGCCTGGTTGCTAGGGTATGGTCACGGGGTCCTGGCCTGGTTGCTAAAGAATTGCTTAGTGTGGCCTGGACTGGTTGCTAAGGACTGGTCAGAGGGATTTGGCCTGGTTGCTAAGGGAATGAATGTGGGTCCTGACCTGAATGCTGAGGGACTAAGTCACTGAAGCGTGGACTGATTGAGACGGGCCTGGGGCCTGGGGCCTGGCCTGGTTGCTAAGGGGACGGGGTGCCTGGCCAGGTTGCTAGGGGACTGGTTGCTAGGATTTCCTGTTGGGCGCCCGGAGATGACGTCTGGCGCTCCGCGGAGCCGCTGCTAAGATGGTGTCGGTGACTCTCGGTGAGTTGGTGGAAAGCGGCCGGATCCGGGGAGGACGGAGTGGCCGAAGGCCGGGAGCTTGGGAGCCCCCGAGGCTGAGTGGAGGAGGCTGCGGAGGGGAAATCGGGCTGAAGTCCGAAACCGCGGTGTTCAGCCCTGGGCACTGAGTGGGCACGGGGCCCGGGATCCACACCTTCAGGGACCGGAGCCGGCTCGCTGAGGCAGGCGGCTTCTTAACGGTCAGATCCCCGCCATGTGTCAGCTCACCCCCGGCTGGGAGCCTGAGAGACCCCGGCACTTAGTTAGAGCGGGAAGGAGACAGTTCCAGCAAATCTTATCCTTCCGCGGAGTTTAATTTCCAAAGCAGCTGTTCCTCTGAATGACAAATTCTATTTCTGGCCTCTGAGTCAGAGGGGAGTTTGCCAACTCCTCACCATTTTGGGCACAATAGATCCAGGCTGACCTTCCCTGTACAGTTCTGAGAGAGTGCTACACTGTCAGAGCTGTAGTCGTTTCGATGAGACTTTAAGGTGAGCCCTGACCATGCACTCATATCTTTACAGAATGCCCGCTATCTCGATGGTCAACAAAGATCTGATGACACTCATCCCGTTTTCCAGCTCTTAGCCTTGTGCAACCGGATTGAATGTCTAAATACTACTTAAATGTTGCAAGAGATTTTTTAAAAAAAAATTCACACATGGGATGTGGACAAAATTGGCAGGCCCAACATTTGATTGAATGATTTCTTATTGCCACATGTACCAAGGTACAGTGTAAAGTGTTGGTTTGCATGCTATACACACAGATTGTACCATACTAACTGCATCAGGGTAGCTAGACAGAGTGCAGATGAAGTGTTACAACCTCAAAGAAAGTGTAGAGAGAGAGAGAGACCAGAATTAATATTTGAGAGGTCTGTTGAAAAGTCTGATAACAATGGGAAAGAAGCTGTTCTTGAATCTATTCATACATGTGTTCAAACGTTTTTATCTTCTACCTGATGGAAGAGAGTATAACCAGGATGGGAGAAGTCTTTGATTATGTAGGTTGCTTTCCTGAGGCAACAGGAAGTATAGATGGAGTCAATGGATGGAAGGCTTGTTTGTGTGATGGACTGGGCTTTGTTCACAACACTCTGTAGTTTCTTGCAGTCGTGGGAAGCCCAGTTTGCCATGCCCTGTGTGGTGCGTCCAGATAGGATGCTTTCTATGAAGCATCCATAAAAAATCAGTATGAATCTTTGTGGACATGCCAAATTTCCTTAGCCTCCTGAGGATGTATAGACGTTGTGCTTTCATGACTGCCTTTTTGTTGTGGGTGGACCAGGACAAATCATCATACCCAGGAACTTGACACTCTTGACTATCTCCAGCTCAGCACCATTGATGCAGACAGGAGCATGCCATCCACTTTGCTTCTTGAAGTCAATGACTAGCTCCTTTAATTTGCTGATGTTGATAGAGAGACAGTTGTCTTTAGACCATTCAATCTCTTTCTTGTATTCTGTCTTGCCATGACTGAGATCCAACCTACAACAACAGTGTCAACAAACTTGTAAATGGAACAGAAACAGAAATTGCTGGAAAAGCTCAGTAGCTCTAGCTTCAATATCTGCTTATGTTTCTGATTTCCAGCATCCACAGTTCTTTTCTGTTTTTAAACTTGTAAATGGAGTTGGAGTGAAATTTGGCCACACAGTCATGACTGTATAAGGAGTATAGTATGGGGCTGAGAATGCAGCCTTGCGGGGCACCAGTATGAAGGATTATGGTGGAGAAAATGTTATTGTCTTTTCTTACTGATTGAGGACTCTTGGTCAGCAAATCAAGGACCCAGTTGCAGAGATAGGAGCTGAGACCCAGGTCTTGGAGTTCAGAAATTAGTTGGTTTGGAATTATGGTATTGAAGGCAGACTTAGTCACTAAGCAGGAGCCTGATCAACAGCGTACATCTCACCCCAATGTGGAAGTGAAGCGTGCACTTGTTATCCAGATGTTCCAGGGCTGAGTGCTGCATCAGGAAGATTGTGTCTGCTGTGGACCTGTTGCGAATTGCAAAGGGTCAAGGCAGTTTGGTAGGCTGGAATTGACATGAGCCATGACTAACCTCTCGAAGCACTTCATAGTTATGGAGGTCAGAGCCATCAGGCAGTAGTTATTGAGGCACGTTCCATAAGTTTTCTTTGGCATCGGAATGATGATGGTTCCCTTGAAGTAGGAGGGAACTTCAGATTGTAATAAGGAGAGGCTAAAGATATCTGTGAATATGCATGCCAGCTGGTCCACACAAAATCTGAATGCACGGCTGGGGACTCCACGTGGGCCATTCCTTTCCAAGGGTTCATTCCCAAGAAGGCTGATCTAATGTCTGTGGCGGTGACCTTGGGCACAGGTGTATCTGAGGCTGTTAGGCTAGGGTGACAATCAGTGATCTTCTGTTCAACTTGAGGATAGAATGCACTGAGCTCATCAGATAGGGATGTACTGTTGCCCACGATTCTATTTAACTCCGCTTCGTGGCCTGTTATGTCGTGTGAACCTTGCCACAAATGACAGGTGAACCTGTGGATGGTCTGGGTCTCAAGCTTAGTTTGGTATTGCCTCTTGGCATCTCTGATGGCCTTACAAAGTTCATACCTGGATTTCCTGTAGAGGTCGGGGTTGCCTGACTTGTACACCTTCACCCTGCACTGCAGTAAGGAGTGGATCTCTTAGGGGCAGCTGAGGTCTTGAAAATGGACCAGTCCACCAACTGTAAGTAGTCACATAGAAGCCCGTCCATTGCTCAGAACACCACTGTACTACTTTCCGTACTGGGTCCTCATGCTTCAATTTCTGCTTGTAAGCAGGGACGAGAAGCACAGCATTGTGATCTGATTTTCCAAGGGATGGCATAGTAGACATCTTTGGTTGTATACCAATGATCAAGGAAGGATGTTTGGACCTCTGGTGGGGCTGGAAACATGTTGATGGTATTTTGGTAGTACGTTCTTGATGTTGGCCTGGTTGAAGTCACAGGCTACGATGTGCAAGGCCTCGGGGTATTCCGTCTCAAGACCGTTTGTAGTGTTGAATACTTTCTCAAGTGCACGCTTCACTTCTGCATTGGAGTGAGACGTAGACTGTAGTTTCGAATTGGAGTGTATGATTGTATTGTGAATGTTGAATTGAATGTTTTTTGTTGAGATTGTAAGTTTGTGATTCACATGACAACTGGTAGAAACAGCTCTTTACTGAAAGGTAGTCTTGGTCCAGGGAGCCGTAACTTGTCAGAGTTGCCATAGGTGAGCACCAGGAGTTGTTGATTAGGAAGCAGGCCCCACTGCCCCTTGCCTTGCCGGAGGACACCGTGTGGTCCATTTGGTGAACTGAGAAACCTTCAGGTTGTAAGGCACAGTCAGATGTCGAAGGAGGGAGCAATATCTCTATAGACAGAGTGCACAGCAGTCTTTTAACTCCCTTTGAAAGGTGAGTCTAACTTTAAGTTCATTATTTTGTTCTCGACGACTTGGACATTTACGAGGAGTATGCTGGGGTGGGGGGGACTTGAAACCTAAATAATTTCAGTTTCATCTGAAGACCAGCAACGTCACCGATGTTTCCTTAGTAGATGGCTGCTCCTTGCTGACCCTGAGGGAAATCTGCTGCTCCAAGAGGTAAGTGTGTGCTCCCAACGGGGCCCTGGGCACCTTTCATGGCTTTGACTGCTCTGGGGAGTCTTGTGGCCGGTTCAGTCGGACCTCCTGGATGTTGGATTTATTGCCCATTCCGAGTTGCCCTTGAGAACGTGCTGGATGACTGCTTTCTTGAACTGCTTCAGTCCATTTCTGATTCAACTGCTCCTTCAGACTGAGAGTTGCAGACTTCTGCTAATCTCTGGGTGAAAATATTCTCACCTTAAAATCTATGCCATTGACCCATGCACGCTAAGGACCCCGTGATCATCATTACTTCCCAGGCCATCATTACTTCCCAGGCCCTACTATTTGTACTATAATCCCTTGCATTGCTAGTCTTGCCAGGTGCATAATCTCACACTTTTCTAAATTGATTTCCATTTTCCCACTAGTCTACATGTCTGACTGGTCCGTTGATGATCTCCTCTAGTTTATGGCTGTCCTGACTATTTACTGTCCTACCAATTTTTGTGTCATGTGCAGACATCTTGATCATGTGCACTACATTTGAGTCTGTATCATCAATGTACATCACAAACAGCAAAGACCTTATCACCCAGTCCTATGCAACTCCACCAGAAATAGCCTCCAGTCACAGAAATATTCCTGAACTATAATTCTCTACTTACTTGCTCTCAGCCAATTTTAGATCAGTTGGGCCACTTTGTCTTCTTAGTTTCTTAACCACCTGCCAAGAGTGACTTAGATTTTAGCAAAGCTTTTGATTATGTAGACCACATCAAATGCATGACTCTCATCCATACTCATGGTTACCTCTCAAAAAATAATTAATCATATTTGTCAAACACTGTCTTCCTTTAACAAATCCATGCCAATTTTCCATGATTAATCCGTGAATTTCCAAGTGCAGCTATATTCTGTCCCTCAGAACTATTTCTGATGCAAAAGTAGGGAGGTTATAATTCAGTTGGACAGTGCATTAATGAGATCGCATTTAGTGTACCGTGCACAATATTAATTTCTTTATTCAAGGAAGGATGTAAATATAAACCAAAAGAACTGCGGATACTGTAAATCAGGAACAAAAACAAAGTTGCTGGAAAAGCTCAGCAGGTCTGGCAGCCATCTGTGAAGGAGAAAACAGTTAACATTTCGGGTCTGGTGACCCTTCGTCAAAACTGTTTTCTCCTTCAAGGATGTAAATATGTTGGAAGTAGTTTACTTAACTAATACTTAGAATGGGTGGGTTTTCTTAGGAAAGATTATACGAGCTAAGTACGTCTGCTGGAATTTAGAAGAGTAGGAGTTGACTTAATTTAAACATACAAGACTCTGGGTGCTTGCGGAAAGGATGTTCCCTGTTGTGGGAGAATCTACTTATTTCAAAATAAAAATCTCAAATTTATGTGGAAGGTAAGGATGATTATTTTCCCACAAACATTATAAATCTTTGAACTTTTTCTCAAAAGATGGGGTTGCAGACTCAATTGTTTTTAAGCCAGAATTAAATGGGTTCTTGATGAGTAAGGTTGTGGAGGGTAGGTGGGAATGTGGAGTAATCAGATCAGCTGTCATCTTATTGGATGGTGGAGCACGCTATAGGCTCGATGCCCAATTTTGCTCTTAATTTGTATGTTTGAATGTGAAACATGAGCATACATTTTTTCTTTTTTGTGTGAGACGTAGGCTCAAGATTTTTAAATAAAACAAGAAAGCACTGAATTTTTTTCATTTAACTGGGTAAAGTATTTTCTGTTCTGGCACCTTTTTTCATCACCATAGACTCCCTACAGTGTGGAAACACCCTTTGGCCCAACGGGTCCATACCAATCCTCAGAGCATCGCACCCAGACCCATCCCCCTCATAACCCACCTAATCTACACATCTTTGAACACTATGGACAATTTAGCATGGCCAGTCCAACTACTCTGCACATCTTTGGACTTTGGGAGGAAACCAGAGCACCTGGAGGAAACCATGCAGACACAGGGAGAATGTGAATACTGCACAGGAACAGTAAGCCAAGGGTGGAATTGAACCTGGGTCTCTGGCTCTGTGAGGCAGCATTACTAACCGCTGATCCACCGTGCTGTTCCCTGATTTTTGAATGTTTCATAACTTTTGCATTTAATTCAGTGGCGACATTTTTAAGACTTTAATTTGAAGATAATTTCTGTATTTCACATTTTTTTTAGGCAAAGGCATTGAGATTTTGTAACTAAGGTAGGTAGGCAGGTGGAGTTAAGATACTAAACAGCAGAACAGGTTCAAAGTGGCTGAATGACCTGGTTATGTTTTTCTTGTGATGATCCTGTGGCAATGTATGAAAAAGATAAAATCATTGCAATGCCCATTTGTCAATTGAACACAATGGATGAGGAAAACTTTCTTTAAAGCACACAGTGTGTTTGAAGCTAAATCACAGGATGGAGAAGGACTACAGTTAATGTCGCTTAGAAAATTTAAACAATGCTGTGAATTAATCTTGAAAGCTTCATAATTACAGAGGAAGTGAGAATTAGAAATTCAAGTCATTTGTAGATAACCTCTTGAGTTCAGAGCCTTCAGTTGAAGTGTTTTGAATGTCTTTTATGGGTGTTGATTGTGTGCAGCCCGGTAGCTACTTGCATGATAACCCAAGAAAATAGCAAGTGTGTCCCTTGTGGTTGAAACTGCAGATTTGTGCAGTTTGCATGCAAATGTCTTCAGTCTTTCTTGGTTAGCTGCATTTTCCATCATTTGACAAGCTATTTTGTTTCCAATGGCCAGACATTGACCTTGATTGGACTCATTTACTTCCCATTGGTACAGCTTGCCTGGTTGGTAATGGCATACTTCAATCTACTTGAGACGATGAGCATGCACCAAATCAATCCCATTGGAGATGGGGTTGCTGCTCGTATGCTGCACTTTTGCTGTTGGATGAAGAGACCAATCTGTGAGAAGCAGGGTTTCGATGTGAAGTAGTTACTGGGTATTGTTGTGGGGTCTGCTCTTTTGAGTATTGGCACCTGTAGCCAAGTTGATGTTACTGATCATACAGTCCCAAGTTGATGTCATTCTTTTCCTGTGTCATTACCTAGAATCAGTATTGAAGACCTTTTGGTCACATCTAAGACCATGCATGAAGTGGAGCTTTGGTCGTTTGTCTCCTGCTACCTCACAATTTTGAAAATCATATGACTGTTAGAAGTAGGAACGGGAGTAGGCTGTTTTGCTCCTCAGGCCTGCTGTGCTACTCAGTGATCCGGCATTCCTCGTGTCCACTTTTCTGTCCCTCTTGATCAAGAATCTATCTCAGCCTTAAATATACACAAGGATCCTGTCCCCCATAGCTGTCTATGGAAAGGAGATCCAAAGAGTACAACTGTCAGAAGAAATTCCACATCATCCTGATGAAAATCAATTCCTTCTGATTGATGTATCCAACAAACTTGGGAGTTTGGCTTTGACTTACTGTGAGATGATCCGAATGTGTCGCAAATTGTGCGGTTGATACTTGAACTCACTTTCAGGTTAGTTGTGTAATGTATAAAAAAAATCACATGTTTAGCAGGTCATCTTGCTCAACTTAAAACTGATTTTCTATTTCCTCCCTTAAGTACCCATTCTGCTTGCAGTCCTTTGCTGCCTGACTATACTGTGGTTTGTTTCAGATTACTTGTGAATCTGCTTTGTTTTCTGGTTGTTCCCATACAGAGAGGATATTAAAATCCTTCTAAAACAATCTGAATGTGATAAAGACAACGCCAAAATCGACTGATTAACTGGCAATCACCATCTTCAAACTTTGACAATTTTTTTACTTGTAAGAATGAGATTTTGCAGCACAACCTTTTAAATAACTGACTTAAAACAAAGGTTTTCTGTGAAGAAATGAATTGCATTTATCTATTATAAATCTTTAAATGTCATGAATCAAAAAATAAAACTGTTTTGACTGCACAGTTGTAATTGTTATTGCTGTGGCATATGAGACAGTGGGCTTCGTTGCTGGTAAGAGAGATTGCTGCTGAAGCTTTTCATTTTGCACTCCTCACAGCAAATGCAATGGTGTCAATTTTCAAAAAATTACACCAATTTGTACTCCATGAGCTGATCAATTTGGCAAGTTGACTTTAAGTGGACAATGCATTGCTGAGAGAAAGTTACAGGGAAACTGTAGGCTCCTCAAGTTCCCAACTATTTGAAAAAAGACCTAAGTAGATTTTGCAAGGCAGCATGAGTAGGTTAAGTCTGAATTTCATGTCTGATTATAACCAGCAGTTGCAAAAGTTAATGCCTGTCTTCCTAGCACTAGTTTCAAAGTAAGCATGTCTATTGATGTCACAGCAACATCAGTTATTTATGGAGAGACTGCTGGTGTGTTGTTAACATTTATCATACTAACACATTATACGTGCACAACAGTAGCTTGACAGTGTTTATCATAAACATGCTCAGGGTCCTCTTGTGACACAGTGATAATGCCCCTACCCCTGGACTGGGAGGCTGGGTTCAAGTCCCACCTGCTCCAGAGATGTGTAATAACATCGCTGAACAGGTTGTTAGAAAAATAGGTTAACTTAAAAAAATGCAATTCTGCCACCCTGGTATTGTAAATAATGAATAACATAAAGGAAAGGCAATGTGGTTTAAATGTAATAGTTACAGCTGTAGTGATCTCTTTTAGATGGCAGAGTGGAGGCAACGGAAAGAAGTTTCGACCTAGGCATAGCTGGATGACAGACTTCATAGACAAGCTACAATGAATGTGTGCATGATAGATAAGGGTGACGCATTGTGACAGCAGGTCTCCTTGTAAGGATATCTATAAATAGAGTGAGAGAGCATTTACAGTACAGAAATGGGTCATTTGTCTCAACCAATCTATCCTGGTGTTTTTATTCCTTATGAAAACTTTGCCTTGTGCTTTAAGCCAGTTCTGCTGCCTCTGCATTGAGATACTGGTTTAGATTAATTCTAAGCTATGGGAGTCAGTACGTACACAATTCCTGAAGCTGCTTGTTCCTTAACTCTAAGTAAAGCTCATCAGCTTATGTGTTCTAACACTGATTATTTAGGCTAACAAATACGGCTCTTTAATGTGGTGTCTAAGACTTCTCCTTTCACATGTTCATTCCAGACTGCTATCTTTGCTTACTGGTGTCAGGGTCACGTGATCATGAATTTTATTATACGACAGTGAATCTCCTTCCACCCGGACTTCTTCATTCCTTTCACCATACCCTGTTAATTTTGCACTGATGTACTTGAATATTTTGCCCTTAAATTCATATGGTATTCACCTCAACACTTCAGCCTGGATTGTCGTTCCACATTCTGACTGGACGGTGGAATACATTTCTTCTGAACTCCTTATTGGATTTGTTAATGACTATCTTATACTCATGCCGATTAGTTTGGATTTTTGCTCAAGAAGTAATGTCCTCTCTCTGTCTGTCCTACTGAATAGCGTCAACATTTTTGAGATCTTTAACAGGCTGACTTTCACTGTTCTCTTTAAAAGAGAATTGTAGTATTGTCTTTCCTGCTGCCCTAACAGATCTGTTAATGTGGTGTTAATTTTGTGTAAATCTAAGTTTTAAAATTCATCCATGGTTTGTTTAGTCATTGGCAAGGCTAGTCTTTATTGCCAGTGCCTAATAGTCCTGGAGAATATGGTTGTGAGGCCCTCAGCTTAAATCACTGTAGTTCAGGCGATGCAGGCATTGTTTCCCAAATTTTGCCCCCAGCAGTACCAAAGTAAATGGCTTTGTTCGAATGGTGTTGTGACATGAAACTGATGGTGTTACCATACACCTGCTATCGGCAATAGAGGTCATGGGTTTGGACGGGGCAGTTGAAAGAGCCTTAGCAATTTTTTGTAGTCCATCTTGTAGATGGTACAGACTGAGTCAAGGGAGGAGTAACTGTTTAAATTGACAGATGGTTTAAAATTATTCTCAAAATCTACCGATTTAGTCTATCTTGAGTGTGAACGCTGTATTTTCTTTTAATCTGCTCTTGCAGTTCAGTATAGACTACAGCGCTATTTTTGTCTCATTGCTTGTCTTTGAATCCAAGTTGTTCCTATGACCTTCATCTACTGAATGTCTGAGACCGAGTTGTAGATTACTTCGCAGCAGAATTGCAACTGTTGTTGAAATTGAAAAACCATTTTCTTGAAAGCATGTGGAAAAATAGGCAATAGATCTGATATTTGATGGTTGTGTGTGGTATAATTCTTGTAATTTAACTTGCTGTGGTCCTGCTGAAAACCACTTTCCCTTTTAAATCTTTTGGTCCAAATTCCATCATCTGCCGTGTTGAAATTTGATCTGGGCTCCCTGGAACATTAGCCAAGTTTCTGGACTAATAATCCAGCGACAGTACCACTAGGCCACCACGTCGCCTCTTTTGGTTCGTTACTCTAATTTTTTTTTCACTGTTACCTTGCAAGAAATTCTTGCTAGAGGGAGCTCCCTGGCTTTGTTTGTCCAATGCTGTTTCCCTTAAAGGAATTGGCAGAGGTTTCACCCCTTGCTATCATAACTTGCTCAGTAGACTTTCTGGCAAACATTTTGCTTGGAAGGATGTGGACCGAGCACAGGCAGATGGGGCTGGTTTAGTTTGGAATTATAGTCAGCATGGACTGGTTGAACTGAAGAGTCTGTTTCCGTGCTGTATGACTCTATGACCTGGGGTCAGTACATTGCCACCCCACTACAACAGCCCTCACCCCGTCCATGTTGTATTCTGCCTTTCAGAGGTCTAAATGAACAAGCATTGGTAATCTGCTTCATCCATATCTTATAACCATTGAGGTTTACAAGTTATCTCTCTCATTGTTGACTGAAACTGATTACTCAGCCCTCACCAGTATTGACTTGCTGCTAATTTGCTTTCTGAATTGTCAGTCTGTGATGACTGGACATGGTCAGTTGTCATTCCCAATCTCTCTGCAGCCCTGTGCTGTCTAGCTCAAACTTCAAATGCACAGGTACTTTATCAGATCCTACGCTCCTTTCTTACTTTACTCAGTGTGATTCTGTCATACTCTCAAAAATCACTGGTTTCAACAACTTGCATTTATATAGTACTTCTAATGTTACCAAATATCTCAAGGTGCTTCATGGAAGTTTTATCAGACAGATTTAGCACTGAGCCATAATACCTCCTTCCTTCTTTAATTAAGAAGCTGTAATGTTAAATCTTAGAATTGAAAGCAGTACAATGAAAGTCCATTACATTGGTTGCTGGGATGAGAGATTAATGCTATGACGAGAGGCTGAGTAAACACAGTCTATAATCCCTGGGGTTTAGAAAAATGAGAGATGGTCTGATTGCAAATACAATGTTCTGGGAGCTTGGCAGGGTTGAGAGGTGGTTAATGGGGGAAATTAAAACATAGTCACCATCTCAGAATAAATAGGTGATTGTTCAGAGCTAAATGGGAAAATTCTTTATTTAAAGGGTTATGAACTTTGGAATTCTCTACCCACGGGATTGTGGAAGCTCTGTTTTGAATATGTTTAAAGCTGGGATAGACTGATCAACAGATATAAGGAGCTGGCAGATTAGTGAAATTGAAACCCAGGATCAGCTGTGGCCATATTGAATGGTGGAGCAAGCTCAAGAGAGCAGATATGTTTATTCTGCTCCTGTCTCTGTGTTTCTCTACTGTATGTTTCTTGTGTTTGCCTGGAAGCAGTGTGCTGTGACACAACAATTCAGTGATCAATCCATCAGACATTGAAAATGTGTCAACGAAATGTTTTAAACAATGTAGTTCCTAAATGGTAAGAATATAACTTGTTCGTCATGATTTTTCCCTAAGCAATCTAAAAAATTTGCAGCTGCCACACCAAAATTTAATTTAACATTGCCAGTTTAGAATGCTAGCTGCCCTGCTTTGTGAAGAGAAGTGGTGTGTATTGATGCCCTTCTGAGACTCGGTTTCTTTCTATTCTGCAGCTACTTCAGAGTGGATCCAGTTTTTCAAAGATGCTGGAATTCCAGCTGGACCAGCTGTCAACTATGCTGTTAGCTTTGTGGACAACAGGTGCGTTTCCTAATCATGGTTACATTAGCTGGAACAAACTTGAAGCTATCTTGTAAGATTTCTCCAATAACATTTAGATGTTTAAACTGAGTGATTTTGATTTTTTGATGTCATCCATCAAATTGTTAGTATGCTGTTCAGATATTAAGCTGGGAGGTATTTGAGAAACTGGGCAAATTTTCCCTCTCTCTTTAGGAACCTTCTTAAATCTACTTGCCCCCTCATATGTCTCACCTTGTTATATTAGGACTGCTGTTATTTGAATTCACTGTGGATGAATTCAATCAGAACAGGTGGCAACTAAACATATGCATCTTCAAACCATGCACAACAGCCCTGTAAAAGAAAAACATTGCACTGGGCTGAGTGAAGGGGGCCTATCTTACAGCCAGAACAAAATGGGAGCAAGAGCATTTATGTTTCATTGCAGGGATGGAAAGGAAAAGCATGTTGCAAATTATTACTCTGTGCTTCTTGATGTTTCAAGAGGATTTAAGTATGTTTATGAGAAACACAGGTTAAAGCCTATTGCAGTCCATTGACGTTATAGTCTTTTCAAAATACAGAAATGCAACATCTGAGGAGTACTGAGCCTACAAATTTCCATTGCTAAATATGTGGTAATGTGCAGGCACAGGGTATGGATGAAACATTTAAGAGTTACGGATAATTGCTTTCACCTCACAAGCATCAGTTCTCGTAATTGCCTCCTTCATAAATCTAAATTTAGCTTGCACTTAAATAATGTGTTGCTGCTGGCAGATGATCTAATAGTATCCCTGCTGATAGCTTCTGCCAGTGCTTCTTTGCTAACCAACTCCAAAGGCAGTATAGCTATTGTCAGAATTTTCCATATTTAAGCCCTACCAGGTTATTTCACGAATATAATCCAGAGACTGAAATGAGCAGATGATTTTATTTTTTGCTGAGGTTTCACGGTGGGAACCTCTATTATGTATTATATTGATGGATCTGTATTCAACCTCTGCAGCACGAAACCTCATCAAGCTACTCTGCACTGTCACTTGCATTCCCATTCAAAAAAAGTGGGTACCCACTGCTCTTTATAATTAGATACAGGAAAGCCAAGATTAGGTGCTACAAATCTTGCTGTGAAATTTGATTGTTTCTTCATTATATCAAATGATGACAGAATGAAAGCTGCTTGCGTCATTGGTCCCCCTCACTATTTTCATGACCCCTCTCTTGTACACTATGATTCAGGGATTTGGAATCTTACAGTTTGTAGCATGAGGCCCTGACAAGTTAATTACTAATTCATAATGGCAAGGAGGGTCTTGGTTCTATTCCCCATTTATATTGAACCTGAGCTTTGGGTGTAGTTATTGCAGCATGTGAAAGATTATTCAATAAATAGAAATAACAGGAGCAGGAAATGTCAGTTTAACTTCTCCAGCTTGGTTGGTTGTCAGTGAGATCATGGCTGAATTGCAGCTAGCTTCATATTCCCTCCTTTGCCCTATATCCCTTAATACCTTTGGTTAATGAAAGTATAGCCATCATAGCTTTATAATTAACAATTGACCAAGCATTAATTACTGTTTACACACAGGAGTTCCAAACTTCTGCTACCCTTTGTATGTAGAAGTGTTTCCTAAATTCTGAAATTTTTAAGCCGATCATCTTAGACTTGCCAAATAGCAGAAATTTTCTCCATCCGTTGAAAATTGATTACACCTTTTAAAATTCATGGAAGAAAGTGATTAGATGTAGGCATCAGAGTTTAAGAATAAACAAATTGAGATGTTTTTTCGCTCAGGGATTGTTAATTTGTGGAATTCCCTTCCCCTATGGAGTCGGGGTTCATTGAATTCATTCAAAACGGAGGTGGGTAGATCTTGCTACACAAGAGATTTGAGGGTTATTGGGGATAGACAGCAAAGTGGAGTTGAAACCACAGGCAGTGCTGTTATGATCTTATTGCTGAGCAAACTGAAGAGCCAGATAGCTTACTTTGGTTTTTAAGTCCTATGTTATGTTTCTTGGAGTACAAATTTACTTTGTATAATCGTGTCTCAGAGTCCTGCTATTATTTATTCTATGCTCTGTCCAAGACCATTATATAATATTTCCTCATCTCACACAGCAACTAGCACTTCCTAAATAGAGTAGAGCATAGGCAGGAAATCTCCCTCTGTTCTTATCCAAAAATGTGCCTCAAAAACAACTCCCAAATACTCATCACTTTGCCAATGCAACACTTTTGAATTCTCACTCTAGGTTTTTCAATTGAGCTGCAATCTCAAGCATGGAAAGAGACCATTTTGGGTGTTATATCTATATTCCTTGTGCAATTCAAAACGATCTCACTGATCTCTCTCCCTGAATTTTGTAAACTTGAATATTCCACTGCTTTGAATATTTTATCTGATTTCCCTTAAAATATACGGTAATCTACCCCTCAGCTCTCCCCATGACACAACATTCTTTGCAGCCACATCCTGTGTGCAAAACACTTTTCCTGTTCTCTTCTCACTACCTTGTAGAATTTTAATGGTGCCGGAGAGTTAAGTAGCAGGTGGCTTCATTGATTAAATTACTGGGGGCGTCTTGTGATATAAAGAACTGTCTTGTTCAATGATGAAGGCATTGAACTAATTAATTAGCAAATAAAGTTGTACAAGAAAGCAATTTCTGTCTCTCACTAGGTTGGAGTTGCATATCACAACCTATCTTTAAATGTACCAGGTAATTTTTGATTTGATCTGAAATGGTTTTAGCAGTCTCCTGTGTTAATTGGAAACTTGTATGAATAACTGCTTCAACTCAGTAGACAACCCATATTTTGCAATCCAAGCATTTGAAACCAGTGGAGAGAAAAGCAAGGATCTTTAGAAAGCTGCAAACCCCAAATCAGTTCAGCAGTTCTCCCACCTAAAGTCTCAAGCAGCGAGTCAAAAAGAGCTTGTTGAATTCACAACATATTTACAACATTTTTGCTCATTGAATTAATGGTAGCTCTGCTTTGTAAGGGTAATTAACCCATTATGGATATCATATGAAAACAAGAAACAGGGGAAAAAATGTGCCATACAGCCCTTGAGCCTGTTTACTCTTTCAAAACAACAGTGCTGACGTTCTATCTCAACTAGCTCTCTTAGTATTCATTGCCGCCTTTATTGTCCAAAAAAACTATTAATCTCGATCTTGAACACCTACAGTCCTTTCCAAAAATCCACCATCCCCTGACCAAAAAATTTATCTTCAAATCAATCCCAAATGGTTGTCTCCTTGGCATGAGTCTATGACCTCCTGTTCTAGATTATGCAACCAGACTAAAGGGCCTCACAGCATTTTTCCAGTGAAGTCTGTTAAGACTGCTACATGTGTCGACTTCTCATTATTCTAAACTCCAGAGATGATTGGCTTGTTCTACATAATGCCTCCTCATGGGCAGTCTCCTCATGTCAGAAAACCATCCAGTGAATCTTTGTTGTATCCTCTGTAAAACAAGGATACCCTTTAAAAAAGTAAGAGATGACTTAATTGAAAACTGAAAATCCTGAGGGGTCATGACAGGATAGATGTGAAAAGAATGTTTCTATTTATGAGAAAATCTGGAACTAGGGATCGCCTTTTAAAACAGACTGTTTAAAATAGAGATAAGGCAAAATCCTTTCTCTCAAAGAGTCACAGGGCTTTGGGACAGATCAACTCTGACTATTGGATATCGGACTGAACTAGAGGGGCTGAATGACCTGTCACTTCTAATTAGTATGTTTGTACTCCACGTAAAACATTTTTGTGTTTGCACAGGATACAGAAGAATATGCTCATGGACCTCACCAAAGATATCATGAATGAACTGGGTATCTCCGTTGTTGGAGATATTATTGCTATTCTCAAACACGCCAAAGTGGTGTACAAACAGGTGAGGGTTTGCAAGATGTTCCCTCAATTAAGCAGCGTCTATATGTTTCTTGTTTAATAATTGTGATATAAACAATTGAAAATAACTTTTAATATTTGACTTGAATTTCAAATTTGAATTTAAGAAATAGTTTGAGGTGTATTTAATCTAACATTACACACCATTTCATTAAATATTTTTGACAGTATTACCTATTAATAGACACAAATGATGAAAAAAAAATTAAGGTATTAAATAAATACATGGTGTAATGAAGCCTCAATATAAGTTTATACTCCTGTCAGTAGTTCAGCCTGCAACATTTCATATTTCAAGTTCATTTCTGCTATTTGCCATTCACCTTGCAATAGACAATAACAAAAATAATTTTGAGCAAACTCACTTTGGTGCAGCATTTATCTACATAAAGCTTTGTGCTGAGTGTATTTTCCAAATTACTTAGTTGGCAAGTTTCACTGACGCTGTATCTGTCTCTGATTTGAGGAGATGGATGTAGCTCAATGAAGAAATTAATGTATAGAAGAATCCTTTCAGTGTAACCACTAGTTATTAAAATCAATGCATAAGACCATTGTTTATATGGCATTGTATCTGTAATGTAAATGGAAACTGGACGTTTTGTACTGAGATTTCCTGTCCTAGTGGATAAGTACATGGAGCATCTGAGTAGATGGAATATCTAGGTCAAATGTGAAGTACTGCAGCAAACAATGAGAAAGAAACAGAGTTAATGTTTCAGCTTTATTACTTTTTGTGAGAAGTGGGAAAAGTTAGAATTTTAATAAATCCTAAACAATCTAAAGGGAGAATGATAATAAAAACACAAAATGCTAATTTTGTCATAGGCTGGAGAACAGGAGAGATTAAATGACAAAGTATTTGGTGATGTAAAGCCAAAGGGAAAGATAATGGAACATGTGAAAAAATAAAAGATGTGTCCTTAGGATATTTGAATGGCAGAGTGGTGAACAGCTGCTGTTTATAAGCTAAAACAAGAGAAAGGACATAGTGAAGCCTAAGCCAACTGACATAAAGAAAACAAAACTGGACAGAGATTCCAATTAATATTATTGAATTCATTCTTGGATATTGAAGGCTGTAAAGGGCCTAATTGAAAGATACCTTTCTTTTTCTATACCTTAAACTTCATTGGAACCTTGCGGGAGGCAAAGGGCTGAGAGGTGATGTAGGAGTAAAATGAAGAATTAAAATAGCATATCACCAGCAGCTTGTGTTTGTGACCTGACTAGAGGTGCTCTGCAAAACAATGTCACAATCTGCACTTGCTCTCCCCGGTGTAGAACAGAGTACATTTTGAGTAGCAAATGTGAAATAATTGCTTCTTCATGGGCAAGGAGTGCTTGGGATCTTGGACAGTGAGAAGAAAGGAGGTAAAAAGGGTGATGTTAAATTTCCTGAACTTGCATGGAAAGGTGATGTAGGAAACAGATTGGGCTTTTGGGGTACTTGAAGAATGAACCAGGATGTGCAAAGGTAACAGCCCCTTCGGAGTGCTGAAAGGGGAGAAATGTATTTGGTAGTGGAAATGGTGTAGGTTGAATTGGATATGAAAGCTGGTAAGGGCAAAGGGACCCATATCACAGTTTATGGAAAGGAGGGGAAGATGTAAGAGCAGAACTATGCTAAATGGGTTAGATACTGTCAAAGGCCCTGTCAGCTCAATGGTGAGGGAATCCAAAGTTGAGGAACAAATATTGTTTTGAGTTGTTAATTTAAATCTTTTTGTAAGATCTGTACAGTACCCAATTTGTTGTTCTTTGAGACCGTGGGCATAAAGGGGGAAATAAATTACTTGGAACATTTAACAAATACATTCAACATAAAAGCATTTAATTAAAATCCAGTACACGTAGATTATGATAAAGGTACAATAGTTATTAACATTGGTGAGCAATGCAAAATGAAAGAAAGGTTCTATAAAACTGCAAAATTTATAAAAGGCCAATTTTACACTGAAGCAGGATTAGGACCACTATATTCTATGGCGGGAAAAAGCATCAAGCCCATGAGAAGGGCTGTTTCAGGATTTTTAATTTCTATCCTCTAATGAACATGTACTGGTGGGGTGCCTGTTAGGACAGAGGCTTGGAACTAAAAGCCAAAATCCAAAATTAATCCCAAAGAAAAATAACCTTTTTTATAATGCATATTCAATCATCTGTTGTCCAAATGTACTTTTTAAATAAACATTTAACTTAATTCTATTTCAACTTTTTCCAAAGCATTAATACAGTACACTAGATACCATTCATCCTCCACTGGTACATATTTGCACAGTTAGCTCAGCAAACATTAACTTTGTGATTTGTGTACAAGGACATTATATCTTTCTACAACTGATGTTTGCTTGTCGCTCACCTTTTTGTCTGATCAAGCTAGATAACCTCACATTTCCCCACAAGTTGGTGTAAATAGGCTTAAGATTCAAGGATTAGTGAGTCATTTACCATTTTATATTGAGGATTGGTTAATAGACAGAAAGCAACAAGTCAAGAAACTTTCAGGTGACACAGTGCAACTAGCAGAATGCTGTAAGGATGACTGCTTTGTGGCAGCTATTTACAAACGCTAGCAGTGAGAGGACTGAGTGTAATATGTAGACATTGGCTGCTAACACCAAGCTGGAGATGAAAATAAGCTGTGAGGAGAATGCAAAGGCAATGTATGTTACATGAGTGGGCAGAAGATGGCAGATATGGTTTAATTTGGGGGAATGTGAAATTTCCCACTTTGGTAGAATTCAAGAGATTAAATATGACAGACTGGTAAATGTTGATATGAAACAAGATTTGCGTGGCTTGTACATAAATCACAGAAAGTTAACATTGCAGGCAGAGTATACAATGAGTAAGGCAACTGGTATACATTGCAAGGAATTTGA
Source organism: Stegostoma tigrinum (assembly GCF_030684315.1). Taxonomy (NCBI): domain Eukaryota; kingdom Metazoa; phylum Chordata; class Chondrichthyes; order Orectolobiformes; family Stegostomatidae; genus Stegostoma; species Stegostoma tigrinum. The sequence continues at coordinate 16,425,910 of NC_081392.1, read as the reverse complement.
TATACTTTACACTGAGTCAAAATGTCTTGCTGCAGTTCTATAGAGTGGTTTTGTATGTCCACAACAATAAGTATCGTGTCCAGTTTTGATTTCCACACTTGACGAATCTATACTTGTCCTAGAGGTAGAATAAAGGCAGTTCATTAGATTGATGAGAGGGTTATTCTGTGTGGAGAGATGGAATAAAATGGACTTTTATTCTCTGGAGATTAAAACAAGCAGCCCTAACCCGAATCCTCCTGTTTACGTGCTTATGTGAGCCAAATGCATGGGCACCTCGATACCGTTTAACATATTTGATCAAATTTATCTTGAAGCTTTATTTTCCTGTAGCATTGTATAGCATAGGAGGAGGCCATTCAACCCATTGTGTCTCTCAATTCTTTGATAGACCTTTCCAAATAGTCTAACTTGGCCTGTTCATTCCCCACAGTACTTGAAATATTCCTCTGTCAACTTTATGTCGAATTTTCACTTGAAATCCGTTTCTAAAACCATTTCAAAACTACTACATAATCCTCAGTTCCCCTCTAGTTTTTGTGTCATAAGATTGAAACTTTTTTTCTGGTTACTGCTCCCCCCCAGCCATTGTACACTGTTTCTGCTTGTTCTTTTCGAAGAGACCTATTGTTTTGAACCTCGTCTTAACTGTCCCTGTTCCAAGGGGGTAAGTCCCATCTTTGCCTTAGGAGCATGGGATAAGCCATTCAGTCTCTCGAGCCTGCTCTGCCATTCATGGCCGATCACCTAACTCTGTCATTTTCCCCATCATTAATTGTAGAATCACTACTGTGTAGAAGCAGGCCATTCAGCCCATTGAATCCAGGCTATTTCTCTGATGACCATCCGATCCAGATCCACCCCCCTACCCTAACTCTGTGTTTCTCATGGCTGATCTACTAGCCTCCACAATCCTGGACACTATGGGGCAATTGAGGATGGTCAATTCACCTAAGCTGCACATCTTCGGACTGTGGGAGGAAACTGGAGCACCCAGAGGAAACCCACGCAGACACGGGGAGAATGTGCAAACTCTGCATAGACAGTCACCCGAGTCTGGAATTGATCCCAGGTCTCTGGCGCTGTGAGGCAATGGTGCTAGCCACTGTGCCTTCTCATCCTCTCCATCCCACCTTTATTATTGAGAAATCTGTTGATTTCTGTCTTGAACACATTTAACCCACAACCCTTTGAGGTCCAGAATTCCAAAGCTTCACCACTTTCTAAGTCCAGGAATTTCTCCTCATCTCAGTACTAAATGGCCTTCCTTTTATTCTGAGAGTGCATCTCTCCACGCAACTGAAGTCCCCCACTGAGCTTCATAAATGTATTTTTCATGTGTGTCCCCCATTGAATTCCACAAATGTATTTTTCACGTGTTTAACACTGTGCCTCTCACTCCATGTCAATGTAAGACCAAGGGGAAACTAGAAAGTAAAATCACCAGAAAGCAGACAGGTTGGTGAATTAACAGTGTAAGAAAATTGTTGAGGTTGTAAAGGGTTATTTAATCACAGTGGGAAAATTTAAGTCTGGCGTCAAGAGATTTTTCCACGAAGAGAGATCAGCACTGGGAATACATTTCTGTCTGTGACTGTGGAGACAAAAATCTTGGAATAATTTCAGAAATGTTCGATAGGACTGTGGATTATTTCCGGATGGAGAAACTAGTTGCGGCCCAAATGGGATCCTTCTTCCCTAGTCGTTTTCTCTAATGATGTGAACCTCCTGAGATTGGCCACTTTAAGTAGGCTACACATCAGTGAAGCACTCATTCTAAATGTCTCTGCATCAAATGAGAACCTTACACTGCATTTAGAAGAGGAGCTGCAGCAATTTGCACTGGGAGTTATTCACTGCCAGTATGGACCACACACCTCCTTTAATGAACATACATTGAATTCTTATAAAATATTTACAGTGCTGTGAAATGTTTTGCCCATCTGTTGGCAGAAGTCCAGAAGGCCCTTTTAGATTTGGAAACCTTTGTTGGGGAGCCAAGGTCCATAGAACAAGACGCCATCCATGTTGAAGAGGCTGGTGATTGAGAAAACAAAATGACTCGCGTAGTAATGTATTAAACAACATAAAGCTTTCCTCTATCTTTTAATGACCAGCTATATACTGACATAGGTAACTACCGAAAGAAAGAAACTCAGACTTTAAGAGCACTTTAAAATTAACACTTTGACTGAATAGTTTGCCATGCTGCACCCTGAAAATCCTGAATTTCTTAGCACTCTTAATGAACATTATAAAGCTTTTGTAAGATGGTGTTTGGAGTTCACTGCACGCTTTTAGTCTCCTTACCTAAGGAATAAAGTACTTGTCTTAGAATGCACCTGAGAGCTTGATTAGTTTCTGAAATGAGATTTCTGCATTACATGAAGAGATTGAGCAGAGTGCTGTGAAGTCTCGAAGAATGGGAGGTATTCTCATCAAAACACAAACACCGAGAGGGCTGGACTGCAAAGTTGCTGAAAGGTTGCTTTACCCACTCTCCCACCCCAGAAAAGCTAGAACTGGGGGTTCATTATTCTCAGAATCACTGGCAGCGGGTGGTGGGTGATGGCCTAGTGGTATTGTCACTGGACTATTAACCTAGAGACCCAGGTATGTTCTGGGGACCCGGGTTCGAATCCCATCACAGCAGATTGTGGAATTTGAATTCAATAAAATATCTGTAATTAAGAGTCTAATGATGACTACGAATCAGTTGTCAATTGTTAGCAAAACCCATCTGGTTCATTAGAAAAGGAAAGCGCTGTACCTAATCTGGTCTGGCATGCATGTGCCTCCAGACCCACAGCAATGTGTTTGAAGCTTAACTGCCCTTGGTGCAACCAGAACTGGGCAATAAATGCTGCCTGGCCCAGCCACACACTCATTCTATGAATGAATAAAGAAAGAAAAAGATATTGACTGTTTAGGACTGAAATGAGGTGAGGTCTCTTCACTCAAAGGATTGTAAATTTTAGGAATTCTCTATGGTGTGGATGCTAAGTCAGTAATTACATTCAAAATTGAAACTGATCTATTATGAGATCACTGGGACTTGGTGTACGGGGATTGGGCAGGAAACCTCATATTGAAGGTGATGCACATTGGAGGGGACATAGGGCCTCTTCATACTCCTATTGTTTTTACTTGGAGTTAATAAGTAGATCTTTCCAGATGCTGGTACATTGGTGACCAGACAATACAGATTGCTGAAGACTGTTTGATGCAGGTTAAGCAACATATATGAAGAGAGCAGAGCTGATGAAAGGTCATCAATCTGAAAAATTAGCCCTGTCTCCTCAGATTTAATGTGATTGACAAGAAAACTAAAAGCAACTGTGGTGAAAATTGCTTTATGTTTTGAATGGTTACGATTTTGAGTACACTGCCTTTGGATTGATGGATGCAGATGCAAAAGTAGTAGCTTCAAAATACAGCTGGATAAATACTTGAAGGAAATACAGTTATGGGGAAAGAGCCAGGTAGTGGACTATTTGGATTTCTCTTTGCAGGAACTGGTATGATGAGCCACCTGGCCATCTCCTGTATTACACTATTCTGTATTCCTCAGCTCTCCATATCTCAGAATAGAAAAGCAAGCAACTCCTGGGGTCATCGTCTTTATTATGCAAACTTCACTTGATTTCATTTTGTTTTATGGAATTTGCTTTAAAATTATAGTCTGATGGGTATTCTGAGCTTAATAATGTACTTTAGAAGCTGAGTGCTATACACAATTATCTTCCCTAACCCTTTCACTCCCGTCCCCGAAATTTTTCTGAATTCCTGTGGAGAACCTTACCATAGTTCTTGATGATCTTGTTTGCCCACATCACTCTAAACCCTGATATTTTATGGTAACCAGTTAAAAGTCTCATCGCATGCAACCGTGTAACAGTTCCTAAAGCTGGATCTTCTACTTCTAGGAACTTGCTAAGGTGGCAACAGAGTCTATAAGCACCAGTCATGGAAATGTGCAATTTGATTTAAAAAGAACAGCCAGCTCCCGTAAGTAAACCCAGTTTGTGGAATTTTTGTTTTGTGAACAATGGATAAAATTAAAAATTATAATTTTATTTAGTTGGGCTCTTACTGAAGTAGTTTATTGTAGCCTATTTAAACTTTCTTTTTAAAAAAACAGTTAACTATATTAATGTGTAGCTTTAAACTGAGTCAATTCTTGTGCTGTGTATACCACACCCCAGTTTTACTGCAGTTCTGGTGTCTAGCTACCATGTGCTTTGCCTGGGCATCAGGACAGGAGAGAGCTCCACTGTACATTCATCATAGAGCTACACTCTTCCCCCAGTAAATTTGGAAGAGCTTTGAAAACAAACTGGAGTAATGTTCCAGTATAGAGTCCATCTCATGCAAGTTCATCTTCCTGAAGTGGGCCAAAAGAAAACATCACAATTAGTTATTTTTAAACTGCAGACTCTGTTGTGTAACATCGAGATAAAATATCTCTAATAATGTAGCAGGTAGACATATCCTGATTTTTACTAAAAAAGGCTTAGTTTAACTAGTAGCTGCTCATATTCTAGTCTGTACACAATGTAATTTCAAGCTCTTTGAATACTAAAGCTTGTGAATAATTATCTTGTCAGACATTCACTGCTTCAACTATAATAGAGTTGTAAGGAGTTATGAATGGGTTTTGCTGGGGACAGTGAGGTGGATCTTGAATAAAGTCTGAGAGGGCTCCTTTAGGTTATAACGTTCTCTCCATTTATGAAACTAAAGAATAGCTCCTATATTTCTTTTAATCTTTCCGTAGAAATGATAATATTGTTGCCTACTGTATGAGGTTCCTCCACTTTGTGCTCCTCATACTTAGGTCACTGTCTCACACTGCCTGTTCACTGTGTTAACATGATCAGTAAGGACTTTGCTTCCATTCTAAGGCTTCATCATATTGAGACACTGTAAAGCCTTCTAACTGATTGTGAAATGTGCATCTGCAACCAATAGCTTAGATTATTGCAGCTCTTGGGGCTGTGTGAAGCTGCTGTGGTTTACTATGTAACCACATTACTTGGCCCAGCTCTGTTCCCAGTTAGTTTGAGACCTAATGTTGCAGTTTACGATGGAGCCAATTTGGGTCATGCAAGGATGATTGTGTTGCATGCAAAGAGGAGGATTTGCCTTGAGCATCTTTCGCAAACTGTAATATAATGGCATTTCAACACAAACATCTAACAAAATCGTTGTGAGTCAATTAGTTTGTAGATTGGTTGACGACCCCTTCAAACATAGTGTGCTCCCCATACCACTTCTTTTTGCATTAATCCTAAACACCAGTTATTGAAACTTCAGAGGTGGGGCAAGGGCAAATGGAGCTTGTCAGTTGATGATGAATCTTGGGGAGCTTAATCCAACACAGCTGCAGGAAGCAGCCCTGTGAACAACTCTTGCATCAATGAAAAACAGAAATTCTTTATTCTTTACAACATTTTAAGAGTGATTTTAAAGCAGGATGTTTAGTTTCTTCCATTAAGTTGAATTTAATTTAAGTGAAACAAGCTACCTCGTTCATATGACACTGAAGAAATGGGTATTGATTCCCTATCAAAGGTTGTTTCTACTCCTGTAATTAAATTAATCTGTGTATGGGTGTGTGCTATACGCATATGTCCTCTCTCATTTTCTTCCCTGATTCAGCTGCCTCTAGAATGATTGCTAACAGTTTGAGCAGAGAATCCCCACCTTCTACCCCTGTTCGGAGACCTGAAACAAGCACTTCCAAGATATCCGTCACTGTGGCCAACAAACTGGCCACAAAGAAAGCAGGTATGAAAGGGAAATGAGACCTCTTGAAAATCGGTCACCATTTTCCTGTTACCTTAAAGCATGAAGCTTGAGGTCGTACACCCAATGTAATGCATGTCTAGAGTTTGTTTTATTTACATTTCTTTCAACCACTCCCAAGATTTTAGATTCTCTTTCCATTCCCAGATGTATACATGTTATAAAATTTGAGGTAAGGCAGAAAGCAGATCTCACTGCCACGATGCTCATCTCCAGTTACTTCATCATTGTTTTCCTTTGCTTCCTAAGGGCACGCAGGGGTGAGAGGATTTGGTTCCAGGTTGGACTGTTCCACAAGTTCGGGCAGCTCTGTAGCACCTCAGCTTAGCTGAAGCCAAAATAATGATTTTTCAGTGGCTTCTTTGAGTGAGAGAGGGGACCATTCACTGTGAAACCCATTCCTACCTTCATCCACACCCAGATGCATCCGCTTTCCAACAAATGTCACGGGGTAGCAAAAAAGGTTTGGGAACTTTGGTAGCCCCTTTTCTGCTCCAGACTGGAATACTGCGAAATAACCATAGTATCCCAGCCACCATCCTTGGTCCTGTCAGCTGTCTGAGAGTCACTGATCAGGCCAACTGAATGGTGAGTTTCTCCTTAGGGAACTCTAGAAAGAAGTTTTTCATTACACAGAGAGATATGATGACAATTTTCAGTCCTGTCTTCCCTGTCCCACAGTTCCTTCCCTTAATGTTTGACAGGTACAAGTATGAGATTGGACTCAGATTCCTAACTAATTATGTCATCGGCTGTATTTTCAGGCTGCATGTTTCGTTGTCCTTAAACCAAGACCTGCAAAATGTAAACTTGACAGTGAAACACCGGAAAGAAATCCCCTCATTGATTACAGAAAAATAGTGCTTTCTAACCTTCTGCTAAAGAATTTTACTAGTAGAATATATTTTCTTTCTCTATGCTGTGGTTGGGAACAATGAAATGGGCCACGCTGACAGCTTGTATATTCTGCATGTGGCTGGAGAAGATACTGACTCACAGAGGTATTCTATCAAGAAGAAAAAGCAACGATGTCCATCCACAGTCGTTGGCATTACCTTCGAGTTACCATTTACAGTTTATTGTTAATTCAGATTTATGTTTGCATTGAAAAATGGAAATTATTCAATTTTCTTTCAGCAAATACACCTGACCATTCATTTTAAAAAGAAATTTGAATTATTAGATCATTTGAATTATTGCATCAATTTTGAATTAACAATAACCTGTAGCAGAAAGGATGTGGTCCTCAGAAGTTGATAAAAGATGTTGTTTAAGGCTTCTGTGCTGTTCCTGTATACCTTAAATTGGCATTTTGTTACTCAGTTCTATCTAGACCAGCTGATCCAGGTCCTGAAACCTCTGCAAAGCGACGCCGTGTGACTGCAGAAATGGAAGGTAAATACATAATCAATATGCCAAAAGGAACAACTGCAAAAACTAAGAAAATCCTGGAACAGCAAGCCTCGAAAGGTACAGTGATCACACAGTGCTTACTGTTCGGTGACTGCTGCATGCTAACACAGCAAGTATTCCTTATTTTGTAGTGCTGACTGAGCTTGTAAATATCTTAAACTACCAAACAGGGCTACCAGTTTTTGCTCTAAACTACCAAACAGGGCTACCAGTTTTTGCTCCAACCCTAATATTACTGCTTATTGTATTCTGGAGACTTGCAGCTGTTATTTTAGACACTAGAAAGCTTCAAATTCTCAAGGTACTAATACTTCTAATTGAAACAAATCCTAACCTTCAGGTACTTCACTGTCTCCCCTATGTTTTGAGGTGACTGATCTGATGCCAGTATTGTAAATGTTTGCTCTTGTTCTAACTTCAGGTTTGCCAAGAATGTCTGTTTTTGATAGACTTGGCGCAGAAGCAAAAGCAGACACCACGACTGGGAGCAAGGTGAGGCCTGAATGAGATGCAGTTTATTCTTTGTAAAACGCAGATTGCTTGTTTCTTTGGTGGGCGAGTCAGATAGCATATTGAAACCTAGACATTGAATTCAAATCACCCTGTACCTAGTTGAAAAATTGAATTGCTAGCACCAGGAGGAAAATGACCTCATTGGTTCAACAAATAACTTTGGAGTAGGAAACCTACTCATTCTGTTCCACCTAGTCCACATATGACTGACCTTCCATGCGATGTACTTGATTTCTAACACCTAGCAAGCCACTTAGTTGGAGAAAGAGTTGCGACTGGTGGAGATGATGGTATAGTAATGTCACTGGATTAGTAATTCAGAACCCTAGGATAATGTTCTGGGAACATGGGTTCAAGCAGCAGTTGGTGGTGAATAAGGCTGAAATATAAAACTATTCTCCTGGTGAGTATGAAAACTATTATTGCTGTAAAGCTCATGTCTTTGGAGGACAGAAGTCTGCCATCCTTATCTGGTCTGGCCTACATGTGACTCCAGAACCACAGCAATGTGGGGTTTGATTCGTAACTGCCCTCTGAAATGGTTTAACAAGTTATATAGTTCAAAGGCAATTAGGGATAGCAACAAGTGCTGACCTTGCCCCTGATACGTGTATCCCATGAAAGAATAAAGAGAAAGGAAGACAACCATCACAACATCTGTAAACATTGAAACTGGCAGATACTAACCAGCCTGTGAGCCTGTCCTGTAATGAGATTATGACTGATCTGAATCAATCTACTATATGTACATACTCTTCTACACTTATATCAAAAATCTATCTCAGATTCAAAATGCTATTTAAAGTGATCTTGCTAGTGTCGTGTGTCTTGAGATGGGTCGAGGTGGTATTGTGGTTATTCTGCTGGATCAATAATCCTGAGAAATGAGTTCAAATCCCACCAGTCCTCTGATACTGTGGTTAACTTGAAATTGCCCTTTGAAATGGCCTAACATTGTATTCAAGAATATGGCTCACCAATTCTTAAGGGATTAGAGATGGTGAATTAAACATCTTTGTTTAATTAAACAAAATTTCTTTGCTTTTGTGACGTCGGAAGTCATCCACAGTGTTATCAAGCAAAACGTGCTCAAAACCTGGTGTTATTAATGGTTTGTTTGGGTTTGGCTAGGGCCACTGAGACCAAGAATTGGACTCTCGATAAGATATTAAGTGCAACAGACTTTAGCTATAATTGATGTGCTGTATTTAAACAGTATTAAAAATCTAAACAAAGAATCACTGTCATGGTTTAGACGTATTTTCAAAGCCAAGATTTCACAGTGATTATGATATTATGAGTGGTTATCATTATCTAAAATTAATTAATGAAGAAAATATGTTTAAAGGAATAAACTGCTGAATCTCCTGAAGTTTTCCAAAGTTAGGGAGGTCCAAATTGAGCATACGTCTATTTTGACTTGATGCGGTTGTGCTGTTATGGATTAATTACATCTGTGACTATGATTCTGAAAATTTAAATCTCAGCTGCTTTTATTCACTTCACATGGAACCCTACTCACCAGTCATCACATTCTTAATGAACTGTAATATCTTATTTTTAAATTGATCAGTTTTGCTGTTTAATCCTTTTGTGGCTTCATTTCTCCATACCCCTATCATCTTTCTCCCTCCCTGAACTCTCTAACTCTAGGCTTGCTCACATACTCTCCCACTTTGCCAATTTATAAAACATTAGTTTGACTCAGCTGGAATATTGTGTCCAGTTCTGGGCACATATGTCAGAGCTTCACAAATTCTCTCACCATTGCTCAATCTTCCTCTCCTCTGTTATGATCCTCTTTGAAATACATTTATTGTGCCCAAGCCTTTGGTAACCTCTATCCCCATTTGATTCAGCATCCCTTTTCTCATCCTGATGCCTTTGACATACCTGGGGATTTTTTTTTAAAGAAAGAAAGCCTTGCATATAACACTTAAAGATGCCTCAGAATTTACACCAAATGAAGTACTTTAGAAGTGTGCTCAGTGACTGTGTAAAATGGGAATCATAGTAGCCAATTTTCACACTGCAATCTCTGACAACAACATGTTAATGACCAGGTAATCTCCCTCTCCAGTGATGTTGATTGCTACTTAAATCTATGTATAAATCAAAACAAAATGCTGGAAATGTAACTGGCAAAAGTTGAAGATTTGATCGTTTATATGATCTTTAATGGACTGAGGAGGTGGGAAGGAAAGTAAAGATCTGGGGCAGGATAAAGCAAAAGTGTAATTAAATTAATAAAGGAGTAATGATGTAAGGCAAGCTGTGGAGACTTAGTGAAAACAAAATGTGGTTATCCAGTGGATTTATAAATCATAACAGCAGAATTATAAAATGGTGGACTGAAAATAGCATGGATCTTGCAGCTGCTCCTGAGATTCAGGCTTATTTCAAAATTTACTTCTAGATTTCTTACAGTTATTACATTTCAGTTGTATAAGGTTTTATTTTGAGTCAGCTTTTAAACACATTTTAGTAAATACTTGAGGAAGAGGTGTTTGGAGCAATATGGGCCAAAAGCAAGCAGGTGGCACCAGTTTAGTTTGGAATTATGGTCGGCATGGATTGGTTGGACCGAAGGATTTGTTCATGATATATGACTCTGTAACTCTATAACTTAGTCACAAAGAGTTTGTCCTTGTGTTCAGTCTCTGGAAGAAAGGAATTGAGAAGCTTCCCTGTAAGGTAAGAATGTTAAAGAGGGATTTGAGGGATAGCCACCTTCTCTCTTGAGAAATGGCTCGTGGTAATGTGACCATGGTTTTAACAAAACACATTGTACAGCACATCAGGGAGGAAGAAGACCCACTACTTAAGGAAGGAACCAAAGTAGTGTAGTAAAGGTTCATCAGACTGGTTTCTGGGGTAGCAGGAGTGGTCTGTGAGTAGAGATAATATTGACTGTGTCTGTATTGACTGGATTTTAGAAAAATGAGAGGGATCTCATTTAAACATTTAAAATTCAGATAGGGCTGGACAGACTGGATGCAAGGGTGATGTTTCCCTTACCGGGGAGTCTAGAACAAGGGGTCATAGTCACAGGACATGGAGTAGATCATTTAGGACTAAGAGGAGAACTTTCTTCACTCTGAGGGTGGTGAACGTGGTGAGTTCTTGACCACATAGGTAGTGGAGACCAAGTCACTGAATAAATTTAAGAAAGAAATAGATGTGTGGATTTCTAAACTGTATAGGCATATGGAGAGAGCAGGAGTATGTCATTCAGATAGAGGATCACATGCCAAATGGTGCAACTGGTTCAATGGACTGAGTGGCCTGCTCCGGACCATATTTTCTATGTTTTGAAGTGAATTTCTGGCGAGCAAGGGTATAACAAACATGAAGGAGTGGATAGAATTTATTTCACAGCTGGAGTACTGTAACTGCAAAGCTTGGGCTAATTAATTATAGTTACTAAGTCGTAAATCACATCAGAATTCAAATTGGTGAACAGTACAAAAGCATTCTTCATGGCTTTCTTTTGGCTGTTTCACACAGGGCGATAATGTTTCTTTTCTTCCAACTGAAATTAATTTGTCAGTCGTCAGAAACATTAATTTTATGGGTATTTAAGTGAAGAATCAGTTAGGTTAAAGCTTACTGGTATTGGATTGTGGTCATGCGTTCAGTAGTCTGTTTTAGAAAGAATAGAATAGCCTTTATTGTCATATGTACTCATGAGTATAGTAAAAAGTTTATGCGTCACCAATTACAGCGCCGACTTCGATACTAAAGTACCTAGGCACAGCTTCTTTAATTACAGAATTTTAGACAATACAGAAATAAAGTGTCCAGCATTACAGAAATAAAGTTCAGTACAGCAGACCACACTGTCACCTAACTTCCTGTCTACACTGGGCCCTGGTTTCTTGTTTTGTTGCTGATTACAGCATGTTGGATGTTATATATGGGATGAGGAGAAATTATTTCAAAGAGCTATGAAGTTTTGGAATTATCTACCCCTGAAGATTGTGGATGCTCCCGACGTTGAATATATTTAACACTGAGATTAATTGGTTTTTGGTCTCTCAAGGAATCAAAGAATATAGAAAATGAGTTGGAAAATGGAGTTGACTCCAAGATCAGCCATGAATAGATTAAATGCTTGAGTAAACAGCAGGCCACACTGTCTACTGGTGCTTCTGTTCCTATACTTTGTGTTTTTGTAAAAGTTAAATGTTCCTGTTTGGTCTAGCTGCAAATGGTAAAGGGATAATACTGGGAACGCACAGCTAGTCAATCAGTTTTTGCAAGTGCAAGACACAACAGCTTTAAGTGAGACCCTTTGTCTGAAGTAGTAAGAATTTTTCTGCAGAATCAACCTTGAGATGTTGGCTCCCTGTTTCCCATTCAGGGACTGACCAATCAGTATTTTGAGTTTGTTGGATAAACAAGACCGCAGATTCATACAACTGAGTCAGATTATTCAAGGCAACTACTGAGTGGCTTTAAAATGAATTGAGAAGTGTCTTTGCAATTACATGCCACTTATTGGGAGCTCTCCAATTTAGGAACTTCAGTCATGAAATGTGGCTTTTGTCTGTGCAGGCTTTCATCCTTGAAGATGTTCGTGGATGGGGGCAGTTTCTTTTTCATTAGTCACCAGAAACTATATGTCTTCAGTTTCTGAATCAATACTCTCTAATGCTGTGAAATTTCTACTGTATTGTTGTTGTAAGGTTGTAAAAAAAGATTATTTTACATATATTGTGCTATGTAATAAAAGCAAAATGATACAGTAATTTGCAATCGTAATTCAGTTTATAAGGAGACTAGGGGCTACCGTTTGATCGTCTGCATGCTGTTTCAATATACGTGTGCATGTGACGAAGAATAAAACATAATATAACACAAGCCAGGATGATGGGGCTAGAATGATTGACAGTAGGGTGTGTGGGCACTGTGCCCCTAAATATCAGTTGCTCATTGATCTCTCAATTCATTGAGCCAGAACCACTATTAAAAATGATCTGGTGATTATAAGAATAGTATAACCACTGTTTTTTTTAAACTAACACGAGTCCCACAAATCATTTTTTTTGAAATTGCTGTCAACTGTAACAGTATTTCTTTAAATTCCCATCTTATGTCATTGCATCCTTCTAGTGCCATGCTTCTAATGCATACCCACCTACTCCATTCATCCCTCTTCTGCCATTCCATGAACCCCATCCTTCTATCCCTTTTTCCAAAGCTGCCGTGCATTTCGAAGCAGTTTTGAAAAGTTGCTGCAGCGATGATACGTACTGCTAACACTGTGCATTGATGGTGGGTGGAATGAATGTTGAAAGTGGTTGAACGTGTGCCAGTCAAGCAATCTGCTTGGTCCTGGAAGTTATTCAGCCTCTTGAATGTTTTTGGAGCTGCATTCACTCAGAAACGTGGAGCGTATTCCATCACACTCCTGACTTGTGCCTCATAGATACCGGACAGGCTTTGAAGAGTTAGAAAGTGAGTTATGTGCTGCAGAATTCCCAAATCCTGACCTCTTATAGTCACAGCAGTTAAATGGCTGGTCCTGTTCTGTTTCTGATCAGTTATATCCCCCGAGCTGTTGATCGTTGGAATATTATTTCCCATTTTACTTTATCTGAATCTGTCATCATTTTGAATCCTTCCAGAAGATCTCCTCTTCATTTACTTTGTTCTAATGATTAGTCCTTCACCTCATAGTTAGAAAGTACACAGTGGTATCAGCAGATGGTGATTATACATGAAATCAAGCAGTTGATTTATCTTTACTGAAATTCTGCATCTCTTTTAGCCAACAGGAGTCTTCAGCCGTCTGGGTGAAGTTGTCAGTCAAAAGAAAGAGAGCAGTGATGAGGATGATGCAGGATCTGTGCTTCAGTATGCTGGAGTCTTGAAGAGAGCCCCAGCTGCAACTGCAAAGGAGACTACAAAGCCCACGCTTGCAACCACGGAGAAAATCTTAGCTGCCAAAGCCAAGAATACAGTTACCACAATAAGGCGGTTGTCTCTCCCTAAAGCCAGCAGCAAGACAGTCCCAAGCAGTGAGCCCACAGCAGCAACATCCACACTCAGATTGCAGTCAGCGGCTAAAGCTAAGGTCAGTGTCAGACAGAGACTAGGGAAGCCCGGTGCCACCGAGGCAGACACACAGGACAACAAAGTCACCAGCACCAAAAGTCGAGGCAGCCCCGAGTTCACTGTGACCATCAAGAACACTGCACGGACTGCAGTTAGTACCAAAGTGACCAGCAGCACTGAGGGTCGACTTGCTCAGATGGACTCCACAGGAACTGTCAGTGTTTTTGAAAGGCTGGGGAAGAAGCTGAAGTAGTGAGATCTCACCAAGGCACACATATAACTTTATTTTTGTATGTACAAAAGGTGCCTCTTTAGTCATGGATAAACACCGCTTCTAACAATGACTGAAACACTGTGGTTTGACTGATTCCCGAATACCTCTTTACATCCAAACAACATCGGATTAGGTGATAACGCAACACAAGAATCCTATTGAGACAATAGTTGATGGGACAGAATTTTAATTGGCACAACAGTGATGTTGTGATATGTTAGGAATGTTGCTTTTTTGTGTGGTTGGTGGGTGGGGGGGATTTGAAGCTGACCTCTTTAAGGATCTGCTAAATTTGATGCAGAAATTATAATCCCAGTTACTGCTTCATGTAAGTTTCTTGTCATACCTAGTCATTGCCACTTTGTGATAGTTTAGTGAAGTATACCTGATCACAGTCACAAAGTCAATGAGCTCTTGGGGATTTTAGAACGAATTGCTTTGCTTATGTTGGAGCTTCTTGTCCTCAATGGGTCTTTGTTGTATTGGGGTGTCTCAGCACTGAAGAACTGATGGATGCACATCTACTTTAAAAATATTGCTTTCAAAAAAAGTTGATTTCCCAAAAGTATTTTATGCATTTTGAGTGTTTTATATCTCCCTTCTATGTATGGACAGTTCCTTCCCAGCAGTTTGTTTTCCACAATTTCTAGAAAACATAAAATTATTTTAATTCTGCTCCTGTTACCATAATTTGAGTTGGTGTGGTGGTTTTGATCTGGTTTAGCCAGTAAACAACAGTAAACCTGGGTAAACAAAATAGGCTTTATTTTAAATTTCTTGCTTTAGGTTCAATGAAATGGCCAGTTTCCAACATGATTGCCCATGTACCTTCAGGCAAATAAAACAATATTAAAAGTTATTTGGAAAACGGGATAGGATGTTATATTTGAAGTGGTTGTGGCAGTAGTAACAGCAAATAAACTCTTGACAATTGTACTTTTGCCATTTCAAGCCTGTCTGATTGCAGAGGATTAACATTCAGGCCTGTACTGCATGTAAATGCCATTTAGGTGCACGTGTACATTATATGTAGATGTCACCTTTCTTTGAGTTGTACTGTTTTCTTGAGTTTGGTTATTAGTTGCTGAAACGCCAAAACCCTGGTTTTTAGCGTGTTTTTGGCTTTGGAGGAAATAATCGTTATGGTTTTTGAATAGAATGGGTCCATGTGGATAAAATTATTGGCTTGTCTCTGTACATTGGAATCATTTTCTCAGAGTAAGTTGTTTCTTTCCCTCATTTTAGTACCTCGTTGACACCTAACTTAGCTTTTACTGCTTAAAAATATCATTTTAAAACCCAGATGGTGAACCATTTGTGCTGTTTATTTTTTCTGTCTGATGCTGACTCGACCCCACAGTTTTGTAGCATTGAGATCCAAGTGATCATTGTTGTTAGTGTGGCCGTTTGATTTTTAACTTAAACCAGAAACAACTTTGGAAAAGCAGAGTTTCAGAATTTAAGAATAATCCTATTAATCCAGAGATTTCACCTTCAATCTACACCTTGTACAATTGTATCATCTTCCTCATCCAATACAAGGAAACTGAATATTATAAGAGCATAAGATATAGAAGAATTAGGCCATTCAGCCCATCAAGTCCGCTTTACCATTCAGTCATCTTGACCCCATTCTCATGCCTTCTGCCCCTAACTCTTGATCCCCTTGCCAGGCAAGAACTTATCTATCTTTTTTAAATACACACAATAACTTGGCCACCACAGCCTTCTCTGGCAATGAGTTCCTGTGGCTGAAGAAATTCCTCCTTATCTTGTGTCTGAAGGGTCATTCCTCATTCTGAGGCAGTGCTTTCAGCCCTGAGTCTCTACTACTAGTGGAAACCATCTTCTCCACATACAGTCTATCCAAGCCTGTCAGTATTCTTAAGTTTCAGTTGGATCTCTCTCATCCTTCTACACTCCAAGTACAGACCCAGAGATTTGCAGCATACCCCTTGCTTCACCAAACAGCTTATTGCTTACTGATGCTGTTCCTTATTTATTGTCACATTGACCATAGCTTGTGCGCTTGACAAGTGGTCATTTCCCCACTTAAAACATTTTGATTGCAAGCGCCTTCATATATTTTCATCCAAAGGAGTACAAGATTACCATTAGCCAAGTCCACCTAGTTTTTGTTTATACATTTCATACCCAAGCATTCACAAAGCAGAAGGTCTGATAACTTGACAAAGGAGCCCTGTTGGCTCATCACATTTTACAGTTTGCTGACTGTTCTTTTGTCTTACAGTTTTTTCCAGGTCTTTTCTAGGACCCATTCAACAGCACTCATTCACGCAATGTTTCTCATAAAGCATATCCCATTGTGCTTCACAGGAGCGTTATCAGAAATAGATTGATACTGAGTTACATTAGTTATTCAGATAGCTAACCAAAAGCTTTATTGAACTGTTGGGCTTTAAGGAAGAGGAAGGTAGAGAAATTTAAGGGAAGAATTCCTGAACTTAAAGGTCTAAACAGCTGAAGACAAGCTGCCACTGACAGTTAATGTGCACCTTCATATTCCTGTACACCTGCATTACTCCTTTTGTTAACTGCATGCAGTTTTAGTGAAGACTGCCAAGGTACATCTTTGTTACAAGTACTTGATTTGTTTTATATCAAATGTGCAAATGAGGTAAACTCTTGGAGCAATTAAAGAAAAGCTGCTGAACTTTGTTTTCTTTTGATCAAGCTTAGTAGGTTCCCAATTTTCTGTTTGACACCTTTTGGGGAAACTTGATCCAAATGCAGTCAAACATCAACTGTCCACGAGAGCCTCATCTTGATTGCAAATATTTAGAGATGGATGACCGTAAACTACAGAATGAAGTTTTTAGTTAATTGAGGTGATGCATTGTTCGTGAATTAAAATGTGGGATTTAATTTTAAATGAAATTAAAACCAGACTTGTGAAATTTTAATTCCTCAGGATTGAATCAACCTAAAATAGCATTGTCTGATGAAGGGTCTAGGCCCGAAACGTCAGCTTTTGTGCTCCTAAGATGCTGCTTGGCCTGCTGTGTTCATCCAGCTCCATGATTTGTTATATAGCATTTGTGGAATCAGTCCCATTTCTTCTCACTTGGATATTCAGTGCATGTATTTAAAGGGTTTTGAACAGGGACTTGAAATTGGAATAAGGAGACAGCCATTAGCTCAGCTCACATCCATTAAAATGAAAGTTACAGGAGTATAACAGTATGAGAAAAGCACGGAGCCAGATGTTCTCATAAAATATCTAATAAACTCAGCAAAAAGTAAGGCCAGTGACCATGGAACACCTTGTATTTGCCATGTACCTTGCCCGATGACAGGCCCATTGTCTTCTGATGCTTCTTACTCACATGATTTTTCTGGCAGTTTCTGTCACTGATGATGTGCCTTCCATACTCAAGGACAGGACAAGGAGGCAGGTTCCAAGTTTACCTCAGACAGAGCACAGGCTGTTGGCATTATCCTGAACCAAGTGCTAGCCGTCTAGCTAATTCACCTGACCAGCTTTCCTATTCCATTTGTGTCCAGGTACAAAGCCTAAGTCAAATACTTGATAAAGAAACTGTAGCTCTGGACTCGACTGTCAAATGTTCATTTTTATCAACCAACATGTGACTTGGCAGTGTAAAAGTACTAATGGTATATGTCAAAAAGGAGAAGAAATTCATTTGCAAGCCCAAAAAATGAGAAATTGATGCCTCCTATTGGCACTGGTTGACAGTATCTAAACTCACTTCAAACCATTTAAATAAAGACAAAAATACCATGGATGCTGAAAATATGAAACAAACGCAGAGAATACCAGAGAAACTCAGGTCTGACAGCACCTGGGGAGAGTGAAACAAAGTTAGCATTTTGAATACAGTGTGACTGTTGAGAATTTCTTTAAGTGCTTTTCGAGCCCTCTTTTCACTACATAAGAACTAGAGATAGGAGTGGACAATTCAGCCCCTTGATCCTGCTCTGCCATTTGGTATGATCGCGGCTGATCTCCCCTTGGCCTCAACTTCACTTTCCTGCGCACTCCCCATAACCCTTTGATCTGTTAGTAATTAAAAATCTGTCTGGCTCCTTAAATGTAGTGTCGCAGCATCCATCCCACTTGGGGTAGTGAATTTCACTGATTCATCATCTGAGAGAAATAATTTTTCCTCATCTCTGTTTCAAATCTGCTACTTCTTAGTCTAAAACTATGACCTCTCATTCAAGATTATCCCACATAAGGAAGCATCTTTATATGAAGTTGTGTGGAACTAGTGGCCTGGGAGTATGTTTTTTGCATGCTTCAGATCCCAGAGAAAACCCCAAAATTCCTTCACAGAGATCAGGTCGCCTTTAGCTTTACATCTTGCATAATCATACCTCACAATTTTCTTCAAATCTGAGGAGTAGTTATTCCTTCTGAAAAGCACTAAAGACCTCGACCCCTCTTCAGAAATTGAGTCATTGCCTTCAAAAGATGACACAGGTTAACTGCTAAGCATATAAAAGCAAACTCCTGGAGAAACTCAGCAGATCTGGCAGCATCTGTGGAGAGAGAAACAAAGTTTAAATTTCAAGTCGGAAGAAGAGTCAAATTTGAATCGAGGTTAACTCTGCCTTTCTCTGTCTACAGATGCAATCAGACCTGCTGAGTTTCTCATCACTTTGCTTTTATTGACTGCTAAACAGTCAGCTGCCAGGCTCCACATCATCAAGGAAAGGGAGGAAGGTTGATGAGATGTATTTACATAATTGGCATATTTTACATTAATCTGCTATTAAAAATAAATATACTTAAGATTTGTGAATAAATTATCAGGAAGATGTAGAAGTCTGATTTGCTTGATTCCCCCTTTAGTATTCCTGAGCTCTAGTGGTGCAGTGGTAGAGTCCCTAGGTCTGGGCTCAAGCCCCACCTGCGCAAGAGTTGTGTGAGAAAATATCAGCAGAATTCCTGTCTCCACTGTCTACTTTGGGTTAGAGATAGTCTGTAACCTGATTATAACGTAGGCCATGGTATGATCCACTAAAATAATATTCCACTTCATGTTGTGTTGATTCTCAAATAGGATCTGAAAGGCACTGCCTGAGAATGTGGTGGCAGTAGATTTAACTGTGGCTTTTAGAAATGAATGGGACTAATTATGTGAAGAAAACACTTGCAGGGTTACAGGGAGGAGATGGGGTTTTGGGATTAACTGCTTTTGCAGAAAATTGGCATAGACAAGATGGTTGGATGGTCTCCTGTGTTGTGACCATTCTATGCTTCTAAACTTTCATTTATATATTTGGATGATGTTAGAAATATCAATTTAAAAGAAAGTCTTTGATTTATTATTGTCACGTGTACCTAGGTACAGTGATAAGTTTTGTTTTGCATGCAGTACAGACAGATCATAATGTACAATAAAATAGAATAGTCTTTATTGTCACATGCACTCAAATAAGTGCAGTGAAAACGTTGTAATGTTGCCACTTTGCCTGCTTAGGTCCCTTAAGTGTTTGTTACTAAATTAAAAGAGTAAAAAAAAATTTAGCATAGGAATACAAAACTTCTAAAAGTGCTCAAATCACTGAAAGGCCAGAATAAGAATAAAAAGTACCTTTTCAAAAGTATTCAAATTATAGCCCTTCTCACTAAGTCTGTGTCTGCCAGGTTTCAGAACATGAGGCCTCACTGCCTCCATGTGCTGGCCTTCAGTCGGGGACTCTCCTCCAGGACTCTCAAGATCATAGGCTGATAAACAGAGCGAGGAATACAAATTTACAGCTGCAAAGAAGGTGCACAAAAAGCAAGATCAACATTAGATTTGAATTTGAGAGGTCCATGCAGCGGTCTAATGACAGCGGGGACGAGGCTGGTTTTGAACTTGTTGATAAGTGTGGAGAAGCTTTGGTATCTTCTGCCTGACAGAAGACATTATAATTGGGGTGGGAGAGGTCTTTGAAATTGGCCACCTTTCTGAGGCAGCAAGAAGTGTAGATGAAGTCAGTGCATGGAAAGTTAAAGTTTGCTATATCTGCCTAATTAACAGGTATTAGAGATGCCAGACAGTTTTGTATGTACAGCAAAAGCCACATTCATAACCCACTTTCCATTGACGCGTTGTACAGTCATATACTATAAGATTATTGCAGCAACAGAAAAAAACAATGGCATCTTCTAGTTTAAAATTTTCCATTTGCGAGCACCTTTCACTTTCTCGTCACACCACTTTTACCCAAATAGAGATGCAGCAGTTTGGCCCAGATTCCACAAATGTATTTTAAAATAGCTTGATGGAAATGAGATTCATCCAGTAAGCAAAGTAAATTTGCCAAAATAGTGGAAGCGAATGACTAATCATAAGAAATAAGAATGCATAAATTTACAGGTGCTTTCAACAAGACTAATGTCATAAGGACATTTAATTACAAATTGAAACATTATTTGTAGGATTTTCTTAATTATTGGGTAGAATAATTTTATAAATGTGAAATCTTGCCTTTAAAATGGATTCATTGAATCATGGAATGACTGTAGCACAGGAGGCCATTTGGCTCATTGATCCCTTGAGAGCCCCATGTAACAGCAATCTGGTTAATCTCACTCCCCTTTCCTGTACCCCTGCAGACATTTTACCTTCAAATACTTCCCTTATTCCCTTCTAAAAACCATGATTGAATCTGCCCACCACAATCTCAGGCAGCACATTCCGAGTCTAACCTCGCTGCAAAGAATTTATTTTTCCTTTCATGTGGCTCTTGCTTCTTTTAACAACCAATGCCCTATTGTCTTGACCTTTGTCATAAACAGGATGTTTTTCTCTATCTCTGCTGTACAAACTCTCATGATTTTGAACACCGCACAAATCTCACAACTTTCTCTCCTCCAATGAGCAGGTAAACAAGCTTTGTTTTTCTAATCTATCCACATAATTGAAGATTCCCATTCCCATAGTCATTCTTGTAAATCTTTTTTGTGCCTTTTCCAAGAGTCTTTCCATCCTTCCTAAATTAGACATAGCATAGTTAAGGCTGAACATGCTCCTGTTACCTTGTCCTTTAAGGTTAGTGCCTCCCAAACTATTTTCTACAATTTTAACATTTGGAAATTAATATGATTCCAGGGACCAGATCAAAATACAATAAGCTGCTTGTAGGATAGGGAATATGTTGGTCTTAATTTTCCAAATTTCCCTGGGTTCAGGAAATGTCTGTCAGATCGGAAAGTAGCAAAAGTAACCCTTCAGTTCAAGGGGGAAGGAGACAAATCTGGAAACTATAGGTCAATTACCTCGCTGTCTAATGGGGAACATGCTGGAATCAATCATTAAAGATTATATTTGCACACTTAGAAAAACTCAATGTAATCAGAAAAGTCAACGCACTTTCAGTGAAAGGAAATCATGTTTAATCAATTAATTGGAGTATTTTGAAACAGTAGCATGCTCTGTGGAGAAAAGGGAGACAGTAAACATACTGTTCTTGATTTTCCAGAAGGCACCACATCAAAGGGGATAGCGGAAAATAAACAGTCATGTTATGGGCGAGTGACATATTAGCATGGATAGACGATTGGCTTGTTGGCAGAAAACAGACTACGTATAAATGAATCTTGAGTCTGAAGTCTGACTCCAGCAAATATTACTAGACAAATCTGATCCTAGACTGAAACTAGCTGGGTGGTCATATGTTGCTTTGTTTTAATTTAGTGGATTTTCACTGAAAAGTAAGCACAGAATATTGCAAATGTGTTTTTAACAATAACGTAAGTGTATTAAGCAAAAGAAATAAAAATAAAATAGAATAAACCAAATATTTACTTATAACACACAGGTTTTGAAATGTAATCCCATTAATCCCCAAAACACTCCATTTGAGATCTCAGAGCATTCAGCACAGTACTCAAAAGCACCCCTTGCACACCAGAAGGTTTTTTTTTTCTGTGACACCTCAATGGGTTCAATTTGACTTCAATTCCCAGTCTCAAAAATATGATAGCTTGATCATGGAACAATCATACAACTGAGCCTAAATGCCCTCAGCTGCAAAACACTTCTTCAGAGTTTTATCCAAACATTTTCAGTTTGGGACAGTCACTAACTCCTTACTCTTTGGCCTTCATAGCAAGCGCGTTTGAGTACAGGAGTAGGGATATATTGCTATAATTATATAGGCCATTGGTGTGACCACACTTGGAGTATTATCTGTAGTTTCTGTCTCTTATTTGAGGAAGGATGTTCTAGCTATTGAGGAAGTTCAAAGAAGGTTTATCAGACAGATTCTTGGGATGGTAAGCAGAAAAACTGGATCAGTTAGGATGAGATCGACTGACTAGATGAATGAGGAGGATCTCGTAGAAAGCTGTGAAATTCTAAAAGGGCTAGACATAGTAGGTGCAGGAAGGATGTTCTTGATTACTGGGGTGCCCAGAACCAGGGGTCACAGCCTAAAGTAAGACTCAATCAGCCAAATGGCTTAATTTTGCTCCTAAATCTTATTTATCTTGTAAATGGTAGGCTTTTTAGGATAGAGATGAGAATATTTTTCAACTGGAGTGGTGAGTCTGTGGAATTCTCTGCTACAAAAAGTGGTTGAGGCCAAAACATTGAATGTTTTCAAGAAGGAGATAGATACATTTGTTAGGGCTAAAGGGACCAAAGGGAATGGGGAGAAAGTGGGAGCAGGCTAGTAAGTTGGATGATCAATCATGAACATAGTGAAATCTCTAATGTAATCTAGTGTTAACAAATCAATCTTCTCCCTTTCTCAGGAGCAACTTTACACATGAAAGCTTCTGCAGGACTGCCCAACATGGAAAGTGAAACAAAAACAGAAATTGCTGGTAAATCTGAACAGCTCTGGCAGCTTCTGTGGAGAGAAATCAGAGTTAACGTTTCATGGCCAGTGACACTTCTAAAAATTTTCAGCATTTGCAGTTCTCTCTTTTTTGCTTGTATACTGAAAGTAAAAACACTTTTTCTAAACAATGGGTTCCCCTAAACTTAATTTTTAAAATATCCAGAAATTTCTGCCAGAAACCTTCAGGCATAATTATTTACCTCATGAGGTTGTAGGATCTCCTACAGTAAATACAAACCCATTAATTCTGCAAACTAACAGTCTTTTTTTTATTAACCATAGTTACAGAAATACTCACAAGTTAAATATTGATTACTTCAGACACAGAAAAATCCACGCCACTACTTCAAATTCTAAACTTAACATAAATGTTACTAAATATATAAATATAAATCTCAGTCTGCATCACCTCAAATTCACAGGATGGAGTCCCATGAGGGCTCTGTTCTGGGTCTTCAATTTTTTTTTACAAATTGTCATCAATGACTTTGACTTTGATGAGTACTGGTAACTACATTTTCAGATGATACCATGATAGGTAGGTAAGATGTTATCAGGAAGACATAAGGTTGCAGATAGAAATAGATAGGTTGAGTGAGGGGGCGAGGCAGATGGGAATATAATGTGGGCAAATGTGACGTTCGCTTTAGCAGGAAGAACAACAAGCTGCGTAATACTTAAACAGATCCATTGCAGAATTCTGACATGCAGGGGGATTTGGGTGTTGGAGTGCATGAGTCACAAAATGTTTGTTTGCAGGTGCAGCACATGATTAAGAATGCTAATGGGGCATTCCATTCTTATGAGGTGCATTGAACATATAAGGAAGGATATCAGGCTTTGATTATACAAGTACTAGTGAGACCACATCTCAAATATAATGTACTGTTTAGTCTCATTTAAGGGAGGATGTGAGTGCATCAGAAGCAGTTCAGAGGAGATTTACCAGATAAATACCTGGAATTATTGGGTTGTCATATGGGGAAAGATTTTACAGACTGAGCTTGTATTCATTGGGGTTTAGACAAATGAACAGTGGCTTGATTGAAAGTGTAAAAGATCTTGATAAAATTGATGTTGAAAAGGATGTTTTCTCTTGTGGCCCAGTCCAGAACAAGGGTGTATTGTTTAACATTAGGAGTCAGCTTTCAGGATAGAGATAGGGTTTTTTTTTTATTCCTCTGAGGATTGTGGATATTTGGAACTCTCTTCCTCAGGGGAAGTAGAGAGGGGGATATTAATTATTTTTAACATGGAGGTGGATAGATTCTTGTTGGGCAGGAGAACCAAAGACTATTCGAGATAGATGGAAATGTGGATATTTGAACACAAACAGATCAGTCATTACCTTGCTGAATTGCAGAGAAGGCTTGAGAGGCCAAGAGGCCTATTCCTGCTCCTATTTCATCTAGTTGATATATATTGTTTCTGTGACCCCAGCTGAAGTCACAGCCATTGACCCAAACTATGGATATGGATAGTTGCTCAAGTTAATTGTCACTGCTCCTTGAAAGCAAAATCTACATTAGTTTTCTCATGCCTGACAGGACCAAAGTGCATTTCAACCAATGAAATTCTTTTGGAGTGTTTGTAGTGTCATAGAATTATAGTCATTCAGCAGAGAAACACTTTTCTGTTCAACAGTATACCATCAGATGCCTTTTAAATGTTGTAACTGTACCAACCTCCACCACCCCTTCTGGCAGCTCATTCCATACACCTGCAAAGGCTACCCATCAGGTCCTTTTTTAAATGTTTCCTCTCTCACCTTAAACCTACGTTCTCTAGTTTTAGACTCACCGAGCCTAGGCAAAAGACTTTGACTATTCACCCTATCTATGCCTCTTGTGATTTTATAAACATCTATAATGTCACACCCCAGCCTGTTACACACCAGGCAAAAAAGCCCCAGCCTATTCAGCCTCTCTATTACTCAAACTCTCCACTCCTAGCGACATCCTTGCAAATCTTTTCTAGACCCAGTACAACCTGGTGACAGCGGTAGTAGTTACATTGGCAAGGTGAGCCTGAAGCGGACTCATGGCAGTGGCAGAATTGAGTTTGGTATGGTATCTGGCAGCATCGGTGAGGGCTCAGAATGACAATGGTATCAGTGTCAGAAATTTGGCAGCCAATCTGTGCCCATCAGGATCAAACAATCATGATAATGATGAGATCTCCTGTTTTGTTGATTTTAGTGGAGGGCTTGATTGGTTGGGTGGCTGATTTGTGATGCTAACCAGCGAAGGTTCAATTCCCATACTGGCTATCTCCCACACCTCCCATGAAGGACTCTCCTTTGCAATGGCTTCACCTCAGGCTAAACTCGCCACGACTGATCTCTCTCTAGTTAGAAAACAGCTATGGTCTGTTGGGACAACGGTGACTTGGTGGAGGGATTCATCTAGGGCGTTTTCTCCAGGCTTTCTGCTCTGTAATTATGCTATGGCGTCTTTGAAATCTAGTCTTACAGTCCGTTGGCAGTGCAGTTTCAACCACCACCTCACGGGGAGAGGTGCTACTAACTGCTCTACGGTTCACTCTTATTGCCATCTGATGCCATTTATTGGTTTGATTTGTTTTGCAATAATGGGTCCGTTTCGTTATTCTGAGCTCTGGAGATGACTGACCATATGGGGAAGAGAACGGCCAGTTGATTCAGTGCAAACAGCACGCTTGAGTGGATAAGGACCAGGAGTTATATAATTAATAGGCAGGTGGTGCTCTGCATCCAGTAAATGCTATTAAATCTGGGGAATACCGTCATGTGGGGGGGGGGGGGCTGGGCTCAAGTGGAAGCGAAGTCATCTTAATGTGGTCATCCTCTACTGGCCATCAACATTCCCTCTGAATTATTTATGCGTTAGTCACTTCACTGGTGACTAATGTCCTTACATCAGGCTGACTGTAGTTGGAATTTGCCATCGCATCAACCCGTGGGGATACCGCAGAACTGCAGCCTCGCCCTTGCTACTTGCAACAAACTTCAAATTGCGATCGTGTCTTTTTGCAAAAAAAAGTTAAATATCTGATTCTGAAGGAAGGGGATTCGAATGCGGAGCAAAGAAGACACAGATTAATGATTATGTCAACCCCATGGTCTGAATTGTGACCA
This sequence comes from Stegostoma tigrinum, assembly GCF_030684315.1. NCBI lineage: Eukaryota > Metazoa > Chordata > Chondrichthyes > Orectolobiformes > Stegostomatidae > Stegostoma > Stegostoma tigrinum. The sequence goes on along the minus strand of NC_081392.1, from coordinate 16,399,904 downwards.
AATTGACGAGTTAAAATAGAGACCAACGCCAGCCTTTGCTGCAAATACGTTGAGGAGGAGGAGGAGGCGGAGGCGGGGAGGGGGGAGGTGGTGAAGTGCAAACTTGGCTTGTTGATCTTGTCTTGCAGCAGTTTGCCAGTAACCTGGGGTGCGCTGTTGCAAATGTGCAAACGGTTCGAGCCCTTGCTCCCTCGGTCGTGGCGACTCGGGTTGCGCTTGGGAAAGTGGGGTTTAAAAAAAGCCAACGTTTCGAAAGGGTTAATGGGAGAGAAACGGGGGCCGCTGTAGTGAGCCGGCCCGCCCGCCGCTGCGCGCTGTGAGCTGTCCATGGTGCTGAAGGACAGCTCCCCTTTCAGGAATCTCGCCAGTTGCTGGGGGTTAACTCACGGGGACAAACGCCCTCATTTATGCACAGCAAACTGCTCCAGACCATTAAGAGGCGACAGGTTTCGGATCTGGTGAGAAATGGTCTGCCTGTAGGAGAGATGGAAGCCAAAAATCCCCTGAAAACGCAGAGCATCAGCCTAGGGGGCATATCGAAGAAGCAGCCCGGGACGGGGGCGAGGGCAGTCGGCCAGCCTTCAGAGAGCATCCGGGACCCAGGGAAGGCAGCAGTGGAAGTCAGGAACCCGCCGGCTCAGCACAGGGACGGGGAAGCGGAAAGCACCTACAAGATCCAGAAGGCGGTGAGCTTCAAGACCGAGGGGAACCAGTGTTACAGAGAGAAGAAATTCCGGGAGGCGATCGGGAAGTATCACCGGGCTCTGCTGCAACTCAAAGGGATCCGGATCAGCGAGGCTGCGGCTGCAGAAGTGAATGCATTGAGCAAAACACACATCAGACTCACCGAAGAACAGAAACGACTGATCGAAAGCACCGAGATCGATTGTTACGATAGTTTGGCTGGTGAGTCTCGGTATTTTGCCTTGTCCTGAGCTGACCTTTCAATTCGAATTGCAATGACCAGGGTCTCAGAGACCGTCAGCCTTCCCACCACCAGATTGCATTGATCAAGATTCTGGCTTCGTGGTTGTAAGAATCGCAGAGATGTAACCCACCCCTCCCCTTTTGCATTGATCAATTTTAAGCGCATTTCTCACTAAGTGTCTTGAGATGCGCTGGTTTTATGACGAGTGGTTCTGTCCGTTAATGAAAGGACAGCTCGCATGTTACAACTGAGAGAGTTTGAGAATTCCTGGGAAGAGTGTATGGGCAGACTTGTACTCAAGGTATAGGAGCTGACATGAAGGGATTGAGTTTAGCCTCATTGGAACATGGAACATCCCATTCCGACAGGGCTAGACAGACTGGGTTGCAGGGATGATATTAAGGGATAGGTTCTGGATGCAGGATAGGCCATTTTGGATTACGACGAAGTGAAAAATGCCTTCACTCAGAAGATGGTGAACCTAAAGAATTCTCTACCACTGAAGGCAGTAGAAGGCAAAGTTATTGAATATATTCAAGAAAAAAAGTGTTTCTGGAGGCCATAAGTGTCAAGGAGTACAGAGAAAGTGTGGGGTATAATTTTGAGATAGAAGATCAGCATGATCATGTTGAATGGCGAACTGGGCTTGAAACACTGCATGGCCTGCTCTTGCTCCTATTCTCTATGTTTCTAGGAGATCCAGGAACTCAACTTTTGAAAGGTCAATTATCCTGCTCTGGATTTGTGTAAGTGACCCAGCCTTATTGGTCCAACAGTTACTGAATATGGCATGCATGATATATACCCTGTAGGACTCTAATTGTACATCACAGATGGGCAAGCATCAGATAGGCTTCACTAGCTCACGATCCAGAGTTCTGAGTTTTTGAAGATGAGTGTCATATCATGACAGTATATTAACTCTAGCTGTATAATACTCTCTGCCACATTGCATTGACTAAAATCTCAAATCATTGCAGTTCCAGTCATGCATTTCAATAACACTTCAATTCACCTGATGCAGAATTTGAACCTGATGTTTCTTGTTACTCATTATTACATTCATACATTCATCAAGAAACAAAGAACATGACATGGTATTAAATTGATAATAGGATCTAGCTGAATAATCTGGTTTGGGTCTACTTAAAAGATGTAAACCTTAAGTATCTGGTGATTGTTATCTGGAGCTGGTGAGAGTTGCAGTTTCTTAACACATTCCAGCCAATGTGCCATCTTGTATAAATTCCTACCTGATGTTTCTGATCTCGTTGTAATGTACAATCTCTGACTAATCTGTATCAAAGGTATCACAAAATATTGTAATAGCCTTCAGGGAATGTCATTTGGAAATCATTCACCATTATTGCTTCTTTCATCTCAAACTGAGACCCTCCAGAACCCGGCTCAAACTCTTCATGTGTTGGTCCTACCACTGAAAGCTGACAGATAGAGTTATTATAATCGATCCCAATCTTAGCTAAATCACTGACTGCACACTGAGTGGGTCACCAGGTAGTAGGCTGGAGGGATACTGTCACTTTCACAGAGGTATTTCCTTGTTTTGAAAATCATCACCAAAATGCTATAAATCATCAATGTAGAGAAATGTTTTCTCCAACATCCACCCCCCACCTTTGCCACTTAATTACACACTTGCTTCACTGTTATCTAAAAATCAAGGAAAATCTATTAATTTTTGCAGCCTAGAGTCTCAGAAGTTAAACAAATCATCTGGTGTTATATACAACAAGGTGTGGAGCTGGAGGAACACCACAGGCCAGGCAGCATCAGAGGAGCAGGAAAGCTGACGTTTCAGGTTGGGATACTTCTTCAGAAACCATTTCCCGAAGAAGGGTCCCAATCCGAAATGTCAGCTTTCCTGCTCCTCTGATGCTGCCTGGCCTGCTGTGTTCCTTCACTCCACACCTTGTTATCTCAGATTCTCCAGAATCGGCAGTTATATTACCCAACAAATCTCAGAGGGGCCACTGGTTAGCATTCTACAGTTAGCTTTGCTGCTCTAAACAGAGGGAGGAAATTCTCACTGCAGCACAGGACATTGGCTTCTGCCTTAGATGTAGGTGTTTGGTCATTTGAGAATGTGGAACTTGAAGCAGTTCAGTTAAGCCACCTGTGGATTCTCAGATTCAAACAGTGAAGAACCACTGAGAGAGATATAAGTCAACATATCTCTGGAGTTTACCCTTTCAGGAGAGGAGGATGTAGGAAATGATTGAATGGGTGGAATTACTTGCTAATGAAAGTTGTGCTATTGTTTGCACAATGAGTATGAAATGAATTAATAATTCAAAAATCAGTGTTCCACATAATTATTGCTAGCATTTTAGAGTCCTACAATATTCAAGCTTCTATTGATTTAAATGTGATCTGATCTGAATATTTTATTTGCTGAGCTAGCTACGTATTAAATTTTTTAGTTCCAAAACTATCATTTAAAAAAAGAGTCTCATTTAAAAAAAATAGCAAAATGCTGTGGTACTGGAAAAGTGAAACGAATACACAGAATGCTAGAGAAACCTAGCAGCTCTGGCAGGATCTGTGGAGAGAGAAACAGTTAATGTTTTGAGCCCAGTGTCACTGTTTAAGAGTCTGAAGAAGAGTCATAATGGACCTGCTGAGTTTCTCCAGCGTTTTCTTTAGTTGTTTCTCAGTGTAGAAAACTGGTCAACTGCGGCATAAGAAAAGACAAGGATTCAGAGAGATAACGTGAATGGTAATGATGTTTTGTGATGGGACCCGTCTTCAGGAAATGATTTCTGAAGAAGTGTCCCAACCTGAAACGTCAGCTTTCCTGCTCCTCTGAATAATGTGAATGGTAATGACATGGTTTTTGGTCTACAGTGATAAGGCAGAACTCTGTACCCATGATACTCCCATAAGAGGAGGCTGGGGATGAATATTAATTTGCATTTATGTAGCACCTTTCATGATCTCAGAATGTCCCAAAGTTCTTTGCAGCCAACAAAATATATTAAAAGTGTAGTCATAGATATAAAGTAAGAAACACAGCAGGGGTGGGGTAGTGGCATTGTCTCTAGATGATTAATCTAGAAAAACTCGGTGAATCTTCTGGGGACCTGGGTTCAAATCCTGTCCAGGTTGTGATTTAAATTTGACCCTTTCTTCACAAAGGGTCCAGACCTGAAATGTCAGCTCTCCTGCTCCTCTGATGCTGCTTGGCCTGCTGTGTTCATCTAGCTCTACACCTTGTTATGTCTTATTCCATCGACAAATAATCTGTTTTAGTGATGTTGATTGTGAGATACATATTGGACAAAACATCAGATAAAATTCCCAGGCTCCTTGTTGAAATAATAGTCTGGGATCTTTTCAATCCACCTGGGACAATAATAGATAATCTTGAAGATGGCATTTCTGACAGTGCAACACTCCCTCAGTAGTAGGAGTGTCAGTGTCAGTTGTGACAGAAAATCATGTATTGATCTATCTAGCCTCATCCTATTCAGCTGCATTGCAATGAAGATGCCTAATGCTCCCCAAACAGCAGCAGTCGTTATAACAAATAAATTCCACTTCAGCTCTTGATGGTGATGAGAAGGAAGTTCTAGTGACCCTGGAGGACGAGTCCCAATATTTCACCAACCATTTGCAAGCTTGTCTTTTGTAAGTGACTTTTGAAATCAAAAATCAAAGTGGAGATCAGTCCATTTTTCACAGTCCAAGAAAGAATTTTGCTTGGTCAGATTATCAGTTTTAACCCACTTCCCAGGGAATGCTGTAGAGTAAGATAGGCATATTGAGGCCAACAATTAGGTTAGGGGCAAACTAGAAAGGGGAAAAAAGTTACTTATAAACAGGGCCTGTGTTAGACTCTTCCTGACAAGACATGAAGGGGAAACGCGTTGTGTGGAAAACATGACAATTAAAATCAAACTTCCAAATAGGATTGCAACATCACAGCAAAAATCGCCTCTTTCCTTTAAAAAAAACAAAGTGAAGAAACATTAGAGATGATAGAAGAGTGAAATAGATTAATCAGCTGGAAATAAAGGTGGCCCAATTAATAGGACCAGAAAAATTACATTTGAGATAACCACATTCTCAAAAGTTGTTGCAGTCAATTGTATCACACAGTTTTGCCTTCCCTGTAAACACTCGAATCAGTTTCCTGAAACTAGTTCTGGTACCAGGTACAGGTGGCATTGGGTGACAAGTGTCAGTTTGAATTTCTGTAAATTGAAGTGTTTCTTCAAGGTATTTCTCAAACTTCCTCAAGGTTGTTTTGTTGGCAATGCTGGGGAATCAATCAGAAAGTGCCTTCGAATCAATAAAGCTATCGACTTTGTATCCTGGCTTCTTGGTGCATCTAAGATAATAAAATGTGAGGCTGGATGAACACAGCAGGCCAAGCAACATCTCAGGAGCACAAAAGCTGACGTTTCGGGCCTAGACCCTTCATCAGAGAGGGGGATGGGGGGAGGGAGCTGGAATAAATAGGGAGAGAGGGGGAGGCGGACCGAAGATGGAGAGTAAAGAAGATAGGTGGAGAGAGTATAGGTGGGGAGGTAGGGAGGGGATAGGTCAGTCCAGGGAAGACGGACAGGTCAAGGAGGTGGGATGAGGTTAGTAGGTAGATGGGGGTGCGGCTTGGGGTGGGAGGAAGTGATGGGTGAGAGGAAGAACCGGTTAGGGAGGCGGAGACAGGTTGGACTGGTTTTGGGATGCAGTGGGTGGGGGGGAAGAACTGGGCTGGTTGTGTGGTGCAGTGGGTGGGGGGGAAGAGCTGGGATGGTTTTGGGATGCAGTGGGTGAGGGGGAAGAACTGGGCTGGTTGTGTGGTGCAGTGGGTGGGGGGGGAAGAGCTGGGCTGGTTTAGGGATGCAGTGGGTGGGGGGGGGAGAGCTGGGCTGGTTTAGGGATGCAGTGGGTGGGGGGGAAGAGCTGGGCTGGTTTAGGGATGCAGTGGGTGGGGGGGGAAGAGCTGGGCTGGTTTAGGGATGCAGTGGGTGGGGGGGAAGAGCTGGGCTGGTTTAGGGATGCAGTGGGTGGGGGGGAAGAGCTGGGCTGGTTTTGGGATGCAGTGGGTGGGGGGGAAGAGCTGGGCTGGTTTAGGGATGCAGTGGGTGGGGGGGAAGAGCTGGGCTGGTTTAGGGATGCAGTGGGTGGGGGGGGAAGAGCTGGGCTGGTTTAGGGATGCAGTGGGTGGGGGGGAAGAGCTGGGCTGGTTTAGGGATGCAGTGGGTGGGGGGGAAGAGCTGGGCTGGTTTAGGGATGCAGTGGGTGGGGGGGAAGAGCTGGGCTGGTTGTGTGGTGCAGTGGGTGGGGGGGAAGAGCTGGGATGGTTTTGGGATGCAGTGGGTGAGGGGGAAGAACTGGGCTGGTTGTGTGGTGCAGTGGGTGGGGGGGGAAGAGCTGGGCTGGTTTAGGGATGCAGTGGGTGGGGGGGGGAGAGCTGGGCTGGTTTAGGGATGCAGTGGGTGGGGGGGAAGAGCTGGGCTGGTTTAGGGATGCAGTGGGTGGGGGGGGAAGAGCTGGGCTGGTTTAGGGATGCAGTGGGTGGGGGGGAAGAGCTGGGCTGGTTTAGGGATGCAGTGGGTGGGGGGGAAGAGCTGGGCTGGTTTTGGGATGCAGTGGGTGGGGGGGAAGAGCTGGGCTGGTTTAGGGATGCAGTGGGTGGGGGGGAAGAGCTGGGCTGGTTTAGGGATGCAGTGGGTGGGGGGGGAAGAGCTGGGCTGGTTTAGGGATGCAGTGGGTGGGGGGGAAGAGCTGGGCTGGTTTAGGGATGCAGTGGGTGGGGGGGAAGAGCTGGGCTGGTTTAGGGATGCAGTGGGTGGGGGGGAAGAGCTGGGCTGGTTGTGTGGTGCAGTGGGTGGGGGGGAAGAGCTGGGCTGGTTGTGTGGTACAGTGGGTGGGGGGGAAGAGCTGGGCTGGTTGTGTGGTGCAGTGGGTGGGGGGGGGAAGAGTTGGGCTGGTTTAGGGATGCGGTGGGTGGGGGGGGGAAGAGCTGGGCTGGTTTAGGGGTGCGGTGGGTGGGGGGGGAAGAGCTGGGCTGGTTAAGGGATGCAGTGGGTGGGGGGGAAGAGCTGGGCTGGTTTAGGGATGCAGTGGGTGGGGGGGAAGAGCTGGGCTGGTTTAGGGATGCAGTGGGTGCGGGGGAAGAGCTGGGCTGGTTGTGTGGTGCAGTGGGTGGGGGGGGGAAGAGCTGGGCTGGTTTAGGGATGCGGTGGGTGGGGGGGGGGGAAGAGCTGGGCTGGTTTAGGGATGCAGTGGGTGGGGGGCAAGAGCTGGGCTGGTTGTGTGGTACAGTGGGTGGGGGGGAAGAGCTGGGCTGGTTGTGTGGTGCAGTGAGTGGGGGGGGGAAGAGCTGGGCTGGTTTAGGGATGCGGTGGGTGGGGGGGGGAAGAGCTGGGCTGGTTAAGGGATGCAGTGGGTGCGGGGGGGGGAAGAGCTGGGCTGGTTTAGGGATGCGGTGGGTGGGGGGGGGGAAGAGCTGGGCTGGTTTAGGGATGCAGTGGGTGGGGGGGGGAAGAGCTGGGCTGGTTTAGGGATGCAGTGGGTGGGTGGGGGGGGAAGAGCTGGGCTGGTTTAGGGATGCAGTGGGTGGGGGGGAAGAGCTGGGCTGGTTTAGGGATGCAGTGGGTGGGTGGGGGGGGAAGAGCTGGGCTGGTTTAGGGATGCAGTGGGAGGGGGGAAGAGCTGGGCTGGTTGTGTGGTGCAGTGGGTGGGGGGGGGAAGAGCTGGGCTGGTTTAGGGATGCGGTGGGTTGGGGGGGTGAAGAGCTGGGCTGGTTTAGGGATGCAGTGGGTGGGTGGGGGGGGAAGAGCTGGGCTGGTTTAGGGATGCAGTGGGGGGGGGGGAAGAGCTGGGCTGGTTGTGTGGTGCAGTGGGTGGGGGGGGGGAAGAGCTGGGCTGGTTTAGGGATGCGGTGGGTGGGGGGGGGGAAGAGCTGGGCTGGTTTAGGGATGCAGTGGGTGGGGGGGGGGAAGAGCTGGGCTGGTTTAGGGATGCGGTGGGTGGGGGGGGGGGAAGAGCTGGGCTGGTTTAGGGATGCAGTGGGTGGGTGGGGGGGGAAGAGCTGGGCTGGTTTAGGGATGCAGTGGGTGGGGGGGAAGAGCTGGGCTGGTTTAGGGATGCAGTGGGTGGGTGGGGGGGAAGAGCTGGGCTGGTTTAGGGATGCAGTGGGTGGGGGGGAAGAGCTGTGCTGGTTTAGGGATGCAGTGGGTGGGTGGGGGGGGAAGAGCTGGGCTGGTTTAGGGATGCGGTGGGTGGGGGGGGGAAGAGCTGGGCTGGTTTAGGGATGCGGTGGGTGGGGGGGGGAAGAGCTGGGCTGGTTTAGGGATGCAGTGGGTGGGGGGGGAAGAGCTGGGCTGGTTTAGGGATGCAGTGGGTGGTGGGGGGAAGAGCTGGGCTGGTTTAGGGATGCGGTGGGTGGGGGGGAAGAGCTGGGCTGGTTTTGGGATGCGGTGGGTGGGGGGGGAAGAGCTGGGCTGGTTTAGGGATGCGGTGGGTGGGGGGGAAGAGCTGGGCTGGTTTAGGGATGCAGTGGGTGGGGGGGGGGGGAAGAGCTGGGCTGGTTTAGGGATGCGGTGGATGGGGGGGGGAAGAGCTGGGCTGGTTTAGGGATGCGGTGGGTGGGGGGGGGGAAGAGCTGGGCTGGTTTAGGGATGCGGTGGGTGGGGGGGGGAAGAGCTGGGCTGGTTTAGGGATGCAGTGGGTGGGGGGGGAAGAGCTGGGCTGGTTTAGGGATGCGGTGGGTGGGGGGGGGGAAGAGCTGGGCTGGTTTAGGGATGCAGTGGGTGGGGGGGGGGAAGAGCTGGGCTGGTTTAGGGATGCAGTGGGTGGGTGGGGGGGAAGAGCTGGGCTGGTTTAGGGATGCAGTGGGTGGGGGGGAAGAGCTGGGCTGGTTTAGGGATGCAGTGGGTGGGTGGGGGGGGAAGAGCTGGGCTGGTTTAGGGATGCAGTGGGGGGGGGGAAGAGCTGGGCTGGTTGTGTGGTGCAGTGGGTGGGGGGGGGAAGAGCTGGGCTGGTTTAGGGATGCGGTGGGTTGGGGGGGGGAAGAGCTGGGCTGGTTTAGGGATGCAGTGGGTGGGTGGGGGGGAAAGAGCTGGGCTGGTTTAGGGATGCAGTGGGGGGGGGGGAAGAGCTGGGCTGGTTGTGTGGTGCAGTGGGTGGGGGGGGGGAAGAGCTGGGCTGGTTTAGGGATGCGGTGGGTGGGGGGGGGAAGAGCTGGGCTGGTTTAGGGATGCAGTGTTTCGGGGGGGGGGAAGAGCTGGGCTGGTTTAGGGATGCGGTGGGTGGGGGGGGGGAAGAGCTGGGCTGGTTTAGGGATGCAGTGGGTGGGTGGGGGGGGAAGAGCTGGGCTGGTGTAGGGATGCAGTGGGTGGGGGGGAAGAGCTGGGCTGGTTTAGGGATGCAGTGGGTGGGTGGGGGGGAAGAGCTGGGCTGGTTTAGGGATGCAGTGGGTGGGGGGGAAGAGCTGTGCTGGTTTAGGGATGCAGTGGGTGGGTGGGGGGGGAAGAGCTGGGCTGGTTTAGGGATGCGGTGGGTGGGGGGGGGGAAGAGCTGGGCTGGTTTAGGGATGCGGTGGGTGGGGGGGGGGAAGAGCTGGGCTGGTTTAGGGATGCAGTGGGTGGGGGGGGAAGAGCTGGGCTGGTTTAGGGATGCAGTGGGTGGTGGGGGGAAGAGCTGGGCTGGTTTAGGGATGCGGTGGGTGGGGGGGAAGAGCTGGGCTGGTTTTGGGATGCGGTGGGTGGGGGGGGAAGAGCTGGGCTGGTTTAGGGATGCAGTGGGTGGGGGGGAAGAGCTGGGCTGGTTTAGGGATGCAGTGGGTGGGGGGGGGGAAGAGCTGGGCTGGTTTAGGGATGCGGTGGATGGGGGGGGGAAGAGCTGGGCTGGTTTAGGGATGCGGTGGGTGGGGGGGGGGGAAGAGCTGGGCTGGTTTAGGGATGCGGTGGGTGGGGGGGGGGGAAGAGCTGGGCTGGTTTAGGGATGCAGTGGGTGGGGGGGGGGAAGAGCTGGGCTGGTTTAGGGATGCGGTGGGTGGGGGGGGAAGAGCTGGGCTGGTTTAGGGATGCAGTGGGTGGGGGGGGGAAGAGCTGGGCTGGTTTAGGGGTGCGGTGGGGGGGGGGAGAGCTGGGCTGGTTGTGTGGTGCGGTGGGTGGGGGGGGGGGAGAGCTGGGCTGGTTTAGGGATGCGGTGGGTGGGGGGGGGGGAAGAGCTGGGCTGGTTTAGGGATGCAGTGGGTGTGGGGGGGAAGAGCTGGGCTTGTTTAGGGATGCGGTGGGTGGGTGGGGGGAAGAGGTGGGCTGGTTTAGGGATGCAGTGGGTGGGTGGGGGCGGAAGAGCTGGGCTGGTTTAGGGATGCAGTGGGTGGGGGGGAAGAGCTGGGCTGGTTTAGGGATGCAGTGGGTGGGTGGGGGGGAAGAGCTGGGCTGGTTTAGGGATGCAGTGGGTGGGGGGGAAGAGCTGTGCTGGTTTAGGGATGCAGTGGGTGGGTGGGGGGGGAAGAGCTGGGCTGGTTTAGGGATGCGGTGGGTGGGGGGGGGGAAGAGCTGGGCTGGTTTAGGGATGCGGTGGGTGGGGGGGGGAAGAGCTGGGCTGGTTTAGGGATGCAGTGGGTGGGGGGGGAAGAGCTGGGCTGGTTTAGGGATGCGGTGGGTGGGGGGGGGAAGAGCTGGGCTGGTTTAGAGATGCAGTGGGTGGGGGGGGGGAAGAGCTGGGCTGGTTTAGGGATGCGGTGGGTGGGGGGGTGGAAGAGCTGGGCTGGTTTAGGGATGCAGTGGGTGGGGGCGGGGAAGAGCTGGGCTGGTTTAGGGATGCAGTGGGTGGGTGGGGGGGAAGAGCTGGGCTGGTTTAGGGATGCAGTGGGTGGGGTGGAAGAGCTGGGCTGGTTTAGGGATGCAGTGGGTGGGTGGGGGGGAAGAGCTGGGCTGGTTTAGGGATGCAGTGGGGGGGGGGAAGAGCTGGGCTGGTTGTGTGGTGCAGTGGGTGGGGGGGGGAAGAGCTGGGCTGGTTTAGGGATGCGGTGGGTTGGGGGGGGGAAGAGCTGGGCTGGTTTAGGGATGCAGTGGGTGGGTGGGGGGGGAAGAGCTGGGCTGGTTTAGGGATGCAGTGGGGGGGGGGAAGAGCTGGGCTGGTTGTGTGGTGCAGTGGGTGGGGGGGGGGGAAGAGCTGGGCTGGTTTAGGGATGCGGTGGGTGGGGGGGGGGAAGAGCTGGGCTGGTTTAGGGATGCAGTGGGTGGGGGGGGGGGAAGAGCTGGGCTGGTTTAGGGATGCGGTGGGTGGGGGGGGGAAGAGCTGGGCTGGTTTAGGGATGCAGTGGGTGGGTGGGGGGGGAAGAGCTGGGCTGGTTTAGGGATGCAGTGGGTGGGGGGGAAGAGCTGGGCTGGTTTAGGGATGCAGTGGGTGGGTGGGGGGGAAGAGCTGGGCTGGTTTAGGGATGCAGTGGGTGGGGGGGAAGAGCTGTGCTGGTTTAGGGATGCAGTGGGTGGGTGGGGGGGGGAAGAGCTGGGCTGGTTTAGGGATGCGGTGGGTGGGGGGGGGGAAGAGCTGGGCTGGTTTAGGGATGCGGTGGGTGGGGGGGGGGAAGAGCTGGGCTGGTTTAGGGATGCAGTGGGTGGTGGGGGAAGAGCTGGGCTGGTTTAGGGGTGCAGTGGGTGGGGGGGGGAAGAGCTGGGCTGGTTTAGGGATGCGGTGGGGGGGGGGAAGAGCTGGGCTGGTTGTGTGGTGCGGTGGGTGGGGGGGGGGGAAGAGCTGGGCTGGTTTAGGGATGCGGTGGGTGGCGGGGGGGGGAAGAGCTGGGCTGGTTGTGTGGTGCAGTGGGTGGCGGGGGGGGAAGAGCTGGGCTGGTTGTGTGGTGCAGTGGGTGGGGGGGGGAAGAGCTGGGCTGGTTTAGGGATGCGGTGGGGGGGGGGGAAGAGCTGGGCTGGTTTAGGGATGCGGTGGGGGGGGGGGAAGAGCTGGGCTGGTTCTGTGGTGCGGTGGGTGCGGGGGGGGAAGAGCTGGGCTGGTTTAGGGATGCAGTGGGTGGGTGGGGGGGGGGAAGAGCTGCGCTGGTTTAGGGGTGCGGTGGGTGGGGGTGGGGGGGGAAGAGCTGGGCTGGTTTCGGGATGCAGTGGGTGGGTGCGGGGGGGAAGAGCTGGGCTGGTTTAGGGGTGCAGTGGGTGGGGGGGGGAAGAGCTGGGCTGGTTTAGGGATGCGGTGGGTGGGGGGGGGAAGAGCTGGGCTGGTTTAGGGATGCGGTGGGTGGGGGGGGGGAAGAGCTGGGCTGGTTTAGGGATGCGGTGGGTGGGGGGGGGGAAGAGCTGGGCTGGTTTAGGGATGCGGTGGGTGGGGGGGGGGGAAGAGCTGGGCTGGTTTAGGGGTGCTGTGGGTGGGGGGGGGAAGAGCTGGGCTGGTTTAGGGATGCAGTGGGTCGGGGGGGGGGAAGAGCTGGGCTGGTTTAGGGGTGCAGTGGGTGGGGGGGGGGAAGAGCTGGGCTGGTTTAGGGATGCAGTGGGTGGGGGGGGGGAAGAGCTGGGCTGGTTTAGGGGTGCGGTGGGTGGGGGGGGGAAGAGCTGGGCTGGTTTAGGGATGCGGTGGGAGGGGGGGCGAAGAGCTGGGCTGGTTTAGGGATGCAGTGGGTGGGGGGGAAGAGCTGGGCTGGTTTAGGGATGCGGTGCGTGGGGGGGGGAAGAGCTGGGCTGGTTTAGGGATGCAGTGGGTGGGGGGGGGAAGAGCTGGGCTGGTTTAGGGATGCAGTGGGTGGGTGGGGGGGGGAAGAGCTGGGCTGGTTTAGGGGTGCAGTGGGTGGGGGTGGGGGGGGAAGAGCTGGGCTGGTTTAGGGATGCAGTGGGTCGGGGGGGGGAAGAGCTGGGCTGGTTTAGGGGTGCAGTGGGTGGGGGGGGGGGAAGAGCTGGGCTGGTTTAGGGATGCGGTGGATGGGGGGGGGAAGAGCTGGGCTGGTTTAGGGATGCGGTGGGTGGGGGGGGGGAAGAGCTGGGCTGGTTTAGGGATGCGGTGGGTGGGGGGGGGAAGAGCTGGGCTGGTTTAGGGATGCAGTGGGTGGGGGGGGAAGAGCTGGGCTGGTTTAGGGATGCGGTGGGTGGGGGGGGGGAAGAGCTGGGCTGGTTTAGGGATGCAGTGGGTGGGGGGGGGGAAGAGCTGGGCTGGTTTAGGGATGCAGTGGGTGGGTGGGGGGGAAGAGCTGGGCTGGTTTAGGGATGCAGTGGGTGGGGGGGAAGAGCTGGGCTGGTTTAGGGATGCAGTGGGTGGGTGGGGGGGGAAGAGCTGGGCTGGTTTAGGGATGCAGTGGGGGGGGGGAAGAGCTGGGCTGGTTGTGTGGTGCAGTGGGTGGGGGGGGGAAGAGCTGGGCTGGTTTAGGGATGCGGTGGGTTGGGGGGGGGAAGAGCTGGGCTGGTTTAGGGATGCAGTGGGTGGGGGGGAAGAGCTGGGCTGGTTTAGGGATGCGGTGGGTGGGGGGGGGAAGAGCTGGGCTGGTTTAGGGATGCGGTGGGTGGCGGGGGGAAGAGCTGGGCTGGTTTAGGGATGCAGTGGGTGGCGGGGGGAAGAGCTGGGCTGGTTTAGGGATGCAGTGGGTGGGTTGGGGGGGAAGAGCTGGGCAGGTTTAGGGGTGCAGTGGGTGGGGGGGGAAGAGCTGGGCTGGTTTAGGGGTGCAGTGGGTGGGGGGGGGGAAGAGCTGGGCTGGTTTAGGGATGCAGTGGGTGGGGGGGGGGGAAGAGCTGGGCTGGTTTCGGGGTGCAGTGGGTGGGGGTTGGGGGGAAGAGCTGGGCTGGTTTAGGGATGCAGTGGGTGGGTGGGGGGGGGAAGAGCGGTGCTGGTTTAGGGGTGCAGTGGGTGGGGGGGGGAAGAGCTGGGCTGGTTTAGGGATGCGGTGGGTGGGGGGGGGGAAGAGCTGGGCTGGTTTAGGGATGCGGTGGGTTGGGGGGGGAAGAGCTGGGCTGGTTTAGGGATGCGGTGGGTGGGGGGGGGGAAGAGCTGGGCTGGTTTAGGGATGCGGTGGGTGGGGCGGGGGAAGAGCTGGGCTGGTTTAGGGATGCAGTGGCGGTGGGGGAAGAGCTGCGCTGGTTTAGGGATGCGGTGGGTGGGGGGGGAAGAGCTGGGCTGGTTTAGGGATGCAGTGGGTCGGGGGGGGGAAGAGCTGGGCTGGTTTAGGGATGCGGTGGGTGGGGGGGGGAAGAGCTGGGCTGGTTTAGGGATGCGGTGGGTGGGGGGGGGAAGAGCTGGGCTGGTTTAGGGATGCGGTGGGTGGGGCGGGGGAAGAGCTGGGCTGGTTTAGGGATGCAGTGGCGGGGGGGAAGAGCTGCGCTGGTTTAGGGATGCGGTGGGTGGGGGGGGAAGAGCTGGGCTGGTTTAGGGGTGCGGTGGGTGGCGGGGGGGAGAGCTGGGCTGGTTTAGGGATGCAGTGGGGCGGGGGGAAGAGCTGGGCTGGTTTCGGGATGCGGTGGGTGGGGGGGGGAAGAGCTGGGCTGGTTTAGGGGTGCGGTGGGTGGGGGTGTGGAAGAGCTGGGCTGGTTTAGGGATGCGGTGGGTGGGGGGGGGGAAGAGCTGGGCTGGTTTAGGGGTGCAGTGGGTGGGTGGGGGGAAGAGCTGGGCTGGTTTAGGGATGCAGTGGGTGGGGGGGGGGGAAGAGCTGGGCTGGTTTAGGGGTGCGGTGGGTTGGTGGGGGGAAGAGCTGGGCTGGTTTAGGGATGCAGTGGGTCGGGGGGGGGGAAGAGCTGGGCTGGTTTAGGGGTCCAGTGGGTGGGTGGGGGGAAGAGCTGGGCTGGTTTAGGGATGCAGTGGCGGGGGGGAAGAGCTGGGCTGGTTGTGTGGTGCAGTGGGTGGGGGGGGGAAGAGCTGGGCTGGTTTAGGGATGCAGTGGGTGGGGGGGAAGAGCTGGGCTGGTTTAGGGATGCAGTGGGTGGGTGGGGGGGGAAGAGCTGGGCTGGTTTAGGGATGCAGTGGTGGGGGGGAAGAGCTGGGCTGGTTGTGTGGTGCAGTGGGTGGGGGGGGGAAGAGCTGGGCTGGTTTAGGGATGCGGTGGGTTGGGCTGGGGAAGAGCAGGGCTGGTTTAGGGATGCAGTGGGTGGGTGGGGGGGGAAGAGCTGGGCTGGTTTAGGGATGCAGTTGCGGGGGGGAAGAGCTGGGCTGGTTTAGGGATGCAGTGGGTGGGGGGGGTGTTGAGCTGGGCTGGTTTAGGGATGCAGTGGGTGGGGGGGAAGAGCTGGGCTGGTTTAGGGGTGCGGTGGGTGGGGTGGGGGAGAGCTGGGCTGGTTTAGGGATGCAGTGGGGCGGGGGGAAGAGCTGGGCTGGTTTAGGGATGCGGTGGGTTGGGGGGGGAAGAGCTGGGCTGGTTTAGGGGTGCGGTGGGTGGGGGGGGGGAAGAGCTGGGCTGGTTTAGGGATGCGGTGGGTGGGGGGGGGGAAGAGCTGGGCTGGTTTAGGGGTGCAGTGTTTGGGGGGGGGAAGAGCTGGGCTGGTTTAGGGATGCAGTGGGTCGGGGGGGGGAAGAGCTGGGCTGGTTTAGGGGTGCAGTGGGTGGGTGGGGGGAAGAGCTGGGCTGGTTTAGGGATGCAGTGGGTGGGGGGGGGGAAGAGCTGGGCTGGTTTAGGGGTGCGGTGGGTTGGGGGGGGGGGAAGAGCTGGGCTGGTTTAGGGATGCAGTGGGTCGGGGGGGGGGAAGAGCTGGGCTGGTTTAGGGGTCCAGTGGGTGGGGGGGGGAAGAGCTGGGCTCGTTTAGGGATGCAGTGCGGGGGGGGAAGAGCTGGGCTGGTTGTGTGGTGCAGTGGGTGGGGGGGGGAAGAGCTGGGCTGGTTTAGGGATGCAGTGGGTGGGGGGGAAGAGCTGGGCTGGTTTAGGGATGCAGTGGGTGGGTGGGGGGGGAAGAGCTGGGCTGGTTTAGGGATGCAGTGGTGGGGGGGAAGAGCTGGGCTGGTTGTGTGGTGCAGTGGGTGGGGGGGGGAAGAGCTGGGCTGGTTTAGGGATGTGGTGGGTTGGGGGGGGGAAGAGCAGGGCTGGTTTAGGGATGCAGTGGGTGGGTGGGGGGGGAAGAGCTGGGCTGGTTTAGGGATGCAGTTGGGGGGGGGGAAGAGCTGGGCTGGTTTAGGGATGCAGTGGGTGGAGGGGGGAAGAGCTGGGCTGGTTTAGGGATGCGGTGGATGGGGGGGGGAAGAGCTGGGCTGGTTTAGGGATGCGGTGGGTGGGGGGGGGGAAGAGCTGGGCTGGTTGTGTGGTGCAGTGGGTGGGGGGGGGAAGAGCTGGGCTGGTTTAGGGATGCGGTGGGTTGGGGGGGGGGAAGAGCAGGGCTGGTTTAGGGATGCAGTGGGTGGGTGGGGGGGGAAGAGCTGGGCTGGTTTAGTGATGCAGTTGGGGGGGGGGAAGAGCTGGGCTGGTTTAGGGATGCAGTGGGTGGAGGGGGGAAGAGCTGGGCTGGTTTAGGGATGCGGTGGATGGGGGGGGGAAGAGCTGGGCTGGTTTAGGGATGCGGTGGGTCGGGGGGGGGAAGAGCTGGGCTGGTTTAGGGATGCGGTGGGTGGGGGGGGTGGAAGAGCTGGGCTGGTTTAGGGATGCGGTGGGTGGGGGGGAAGAGCTGGGCTGGTTTAGGGATGCAGTGGGTGGCGGGGGGGGAAGAGCTGGGCTGGTTTAGGGATGCGGTGGGTGGGGGGGGAAGAGCTGGGCTGGTTTAGGGATGCAGTGGGTGGGGGGGGGAAGAGCTGGGCTGGTTTAGGGGTGCGGTGGGTGGGGGGGGGAAGAGCTGGGCTGGTTTTGGGATGCGGTGGGTGGGGGGGGTAGAGCTGGGCTGGTTTAGGGATGCAGTGGGTGCGGGGGGGAAGAGCTGGGCTGGTTTAGGGGTGCGGTGGGTGGGCGGGGGGGAAGAGCTGGGCTGGTTTTGGGATGCGGTTGGGGGGGGAAGAGCTGGGCTGGTTTAGGGATGCGGTGGGTGGGGGGGTGGAAGAGCTGGGCTGGTTTAGGGATGCGGTGGGTGGCGGGGGGGAAGAGCTGGGCTGGTTTAGGGATGCGGTGGGTTGGGGGGGGAAGAGCTGGGCTGGTTTAGGGATGCAGTGGGTGGGGGGGGGGAACAGCTGGGCTGGTTTAGGGATGCGGTGGGTGGGGGGGGGGAAGAGCTGGGCTGGTTTAGGGATGCAGTGGGTGGGGGGGGGAAGAGCTGGGCTGGTTTAGGGATGCGGTGGGTGGGGGGTGGGGAAGAGCTGGGCAGGTTTAGGGATGCGGTGGGTGGCGGGGGGGGAAGAGCTGGGCTGGTTTAGCGATGCAGTGGTGGGGGGGAAGAGCTGGGCTGGTTGTGTGGTGCAGTGGGTGGGGGGGGGAAGAGCTGGGCTGGTTTAGGGATGTGGTGGGTTGGGGGGGGGAAGAGCAGGGCTGGTTTAGGGATGCAGTGGGTGGGTGGGGGGGGAAGAGCTGGGCTGGTTTAGGGATGCAGTTGGGGGGGGGGAAGAGCTGGGCTGGTTTAGGGATGCAGTGGGTGGAGGGGGGAAGAGCTGGGCTGGTTTAGGGATGCGGTGGATGGGGGGGGGAAGAGCTGGGCTGGTTTAGGGATGCGGTGGGTGGGGGGGGGGAAGAGCTGGGCTGGTTGTGTGGTGCAGTGGGTGGGGGGGGGAAGAGCTGGGCTGGTTTAGGGATGCGGTGGGTTGGGGGGGGGGAAGAGCAGGGCTGGTTTAGGGATGCAGTGGGTGGGTGGGGGGGGAAGAGCTGGGCTGGTTTAGTGATGCAGTTGGGGGGGGGGAAGAGCTGGGCTGGTTTAGGGATGCAGTGGGTGGAGGGGGGAAGAGCTGGGCTGGTTTAGGGATGCGGTGGATGGGGGGGGGAAGAGCTGGGCTGGTTTAGGGATGCGGTGGGTCGGGGGGGGGAAGAGCTGGGCTGGTTTAGGGATGCGGTGGGTGGGGGGGGTGGAAGAGCTGGGCTGGTTTAGGGATGCGGTGGGTGGGGGGGAAGAGCTGGGCTGGTTTAGGGATGCAGTGGGTGGCGGGGGGGGAAGAGCTGGGCTGGTTTAGGGATGCGGTGGGTGGGGGGGGAAGAGCTGGGCTGGTTTAGGGATGCAGTGGGTGGGGGGGGGAAGAGCTGGGCTGGTTTAGGGGTGCGGTGGGTGGGGGGGGGAAGAGCTGGGCTGGTTTTGGGATGCGGTGGGTGGGGGGGGTAGAGCTGGGCTGGTTTAGGGATGCAGTGGGTGCGGGGGGGAAGAGCTGGGCTGGTTTAGGGGTGCGGTGGGTGGGCGGGGGGGAAGAGCTGGGCTGGTTTTGGGATGCGGTTGGGGGGGGAAGAGCTGGGCTGGTTTAGGGATGCGGTGGGTGGGGGGGTGGAAGAGCTGGGCTGGTTTAGGGATGCGGTGGGTGGCGGGGGGGAAGAGCTGGGCTGGTTTAGGGATGCGGTGGGTTGGGGGGGGAAGAGCTGGGCTGGTTTAGGGATGCAGTGGGTGGGGGGGGGGAACAGCTGGGCTGGTTTAGGGATGCGGTGGGTGGGGGGGGGGAAGAGCTGGGCTGGTTTAGGGATGCAGTGGGTGGGGGGGGGAAGAGCTGGGCTGGTTTAGGGATGCGGTGGGTGGGGGGTGGGGAAGAGCTGGGCAGGTTTAGGGATGCGGTGGGTGGCGGGGGGGGAAGAGCTGGGCTGGTTTAGCGATGCGGTGGGTGGGGGGGAAGAGCTGGGCTGGTTTAGGGATGCGGTGGGTTGGGGGGGGGAAGAGCTGGGCTGGTTTAGGGATGCGGTGGGTGGGGGGGGAAGAGCTGGGCTGGTTTAGGGATGCAGTGGGTGGGGGGGGAAGAGCTGGGCTGGTTTAGCGGTGCGGTGGGTTGGTTGGGGGGGGAAGAGCTGGGCTGGTTTTGGGATGCGGTGGGGGGGGGAAGAGCTGGGCTGGTTTAGGGATGCGGTGGGTGGGGGGGGGGAAGAGCTGGGCTGGTTTAGGGATGCGGTGGGTGGGGCGGGGGGAAGAGCTGGGCTGGTTTAGGGATGCGGTGGGTGGTGGGGGGGAAGAGCTGGGCTGGTTGTGTGGTGCAGTGGGTGGGGGGGGGAAGAGCTGGGCTGGTTTAGGGATGCGGTGGGTGGGGCGGGGGGAAGAGCTGGGCTGGTTTAGGGGTGCGGTGGGTGGGGGGGGGAACAGCTGGGCTGGTTTAGGGATGCGGTGGGTGGCGGGGGGGGGGAAGAGCTGGGCTGGTTGTGTGGTGCGGTGGGTGGGGGGGGGAAGAGCTGGGCTGGTTTAGGGGTGCAGTGGGTGGTGGGGGGAAGAGCTGGGCTGGTTTAGGGATGCGGTGGGGGGGGGGAAGAGCTGGGCTGGTTGTGTGGTGCGGTGGGTGGCGGGGGGGGAAGAGCTGGGCTGGTTGTGTGGTGCAGTGGGTTGGGGGGGGGAAGAGCTGGGCTGGTTTAGGGATGCGGTGGGGGGGGGGAAGAGCTGGGCTGGTTTAGGGATGCGGTGGGGGGGGGGGAAGAGCTGGGCTGGTTGTGTGGTGCGGTGGGTGGGGGGGGGAAGAGCTGGGCTGGTTTAGGGATGCAGTGGGTGGGTTGGGGGGGGGAAGAGCTGCGCTGGTTTAGGGGTGCGGTGGGTGGGGGTGGGGGGGGGAAGAGCTGGGCTGGTTTAGGGATGCAGTGGGTGGGTGGGGGGGGGAAGAGCTGGGCTGGTTTAGGGATGCGGTGGGTGGGGGGGGGGAAGAGCTGGGCTGGTTTAGGGATGCGGTGGGTCGGGGGGGGGAAGAGCTGGGCTGGTTTAGGGGTGCAGTGGGTGGGGGGGGGGAAGAGCTGGGCTGGTTTAGGGATGCAGTGGGTCGGGGGGGGGAAGAGCTGGGCTGGTTTAGGGGTGCAGTGGGTGGGGGGGGGAAGAGCTGGGCTGGTTTAGGGATGCAGTGGGTGGGGGGCGGGGAAGAGCTGGGCTGGTTTAGGGGTGCGGTGGGTGGTGGGGGGGGAAGAGCTGGGCTGGTTTAGGGATGCGGTGGGAGGGTGGGGGAAGAGCTGGGCTGGTTTAGGGATGCAGTGGGTGGGGGGGAAGAGCTGGGCTGGTTTAGGGATGCGGTGGGTTGGGGGGGGAAGAGCTGGGCTGGTTTAGGGATGCAGTGGGTGGTGGGGGGAAGAGCTGGGCTGGTTTAGGGATGCAGTGGGTCGGTGGGGGGGGAAGAGCTGGGCTGGTTTAGGGGTGCAGTGGGTTGGGGGGGGGAGGAGCTGGGCTGGTTTAGGGATGCAGTGGGTGGTGGGGGGGGAAGACCTGGGCTGGTTGTGTGGTGCAGTGGGTTGGGGGGGGAAGAGCTGGGCTGGTTTAGGGATGCAGTGGGTGGGGGGGGGAAGAGCTGGGCTGGTTTAGGGGTGCAGTGGGTGGGGGTGGTGGGGGAAGTGCTGGGTTGGTTTAGGGATGCAGTGGGTGGGTTGGGGGGGGAAGAGCTGGGCTGGTTTAGGGGTGCAGTGGGTGGTGGGGGGAAGAGCTGGGCTGGTTTAGGGGTGCAGTGGGTGGGGGGGGGAAGAGCTGGGCTGGTTTAGGGATGCAGTGGGTCGGGGGGGGGGGAAGAGCTGGGCTGGTTTAGGGATGCAGTGGGTGGGGGGGAAGAGCTGGGCTGGTTTAGGGATGCGGTGGGTGGGGGGGGGAAGAGCTGGGCTGGTTTAGGGATGCAGTGGGTGGCGGGGGGAAGAGCTGGGCTGGTTTAGGGATGCAGTGGGTGGGTGGGGGGCGGAAGAGCTGGGCTGGTTTAGGGGTGCAGTGGGTGGGGGGGGGGAAGAGCTGGCCTGGTTTAGGGATGCAGTGGGTGGTGGGGGGGAAGAGCTGGTCTGGTTTACGGGTGCAGTGGGTGGGGTGGGGGGAAGAGCTGGGCTGGTTGTGTGGTGCAGTGGGTGGTGTGGGGGGAAGAGCTGGGCTGGTTTAGGGATGCAGTGTGTGGGGGGGGGGGAAGAGCTGGGCTGGTTTAGGGGTACAGTGGGTGGGGGTGGGGGGGAAGAGCTGGGCTGGTTTTGGGATGCAGTGGGTGGGTGGGGGGGGGAAGAGCTGGGCTGGTTTAGGGGTGCAGTGGGTGGGGGGGGGGAAGAGCTGGGCTGGTTTAGGGATGCGGTGGGTGTGGGGGGGGAAGAGCTGGGCTGGTTTAGGGATGCGGTGGGTGGGGGGGGGAAGAGCTGGGCTGGTTTAGGGATGCGGTGGGTCGGGGGGGGAAGAGCTGGGCTGGTTTAGGGATGCCGTGGGGGGGGTGGGGAAGAGCTGCGCTGGTTTAGGGATGCGGTGGGTGGGGGGGGAAGAGCTGGGCTGGTTTAGGGATGCAGTGGCGGGGGGAAGAGCTGGGCTGGTTTAGGGATGCGGTGGGTGGGGGGGGTGAAGAGCTGGGCTGGTTTAGGGATGCAGTGGGTGGGGGGGAAGAGCTGGGCTGGTTTAGGGGTGCGGTGGGTGGGGGGGGGAAGAGCTGGGCTGGTTTAGGGATGCAGTGGGGCGGGGGGAAGAGCTGGGCTGGTTTAGGGATGCGGTGGGTGGGGGGGGGAAGAGCTGGGCTGGTTTAGGGGTGCGGTGGGTGGGGGGGGGAAGAGCTGGGCTGGTTTAGGGATGCGGTGGGTGGGGGGGGGGAAGAGCTGGGCTGGTTTAGGGGTGCAGTGGGTGGGGGGGGGAAGAGCTGGGCTGGTTTAGGGATGCAGTGGGTCGGGGGGGGGAAGAGCTGGGCTGGTTTAGGGGTGCAGTGGGTGGGTGGGGGGAAGAGCTGGGCTGGTTTAGGGATGCAGTGGGTCGGGGGGGGGGAAGAGCTGGGCTGGCTTAGGGGTGCGGTGGGTTGGGGGGGGGGAAGAGCTGGGCTGGTTTAGGGATGCGGTGGGGGCGGGGAAGAGCTGGGCTGGTTTAGGGATGCAGTGGGTGGGGGGGAAGAGCTGGGCTGGTTTAGGGATGCGGTGGGTGGGGGGGGAAGAGCTGGGCTGGTTTAGGGATGCAGTGGGTGGGGGGGGAAGAGCTGGGCTGGTTTAGGGATGCAGTGGGTGGGTGGGGGGGGAAGAGCTGGGCTGGTTTCGGGGTGCAGTGGGTGGGTGGGGGAAGAGCTGGGCTGGTTTAGGGATGCAGTGGGTGGGGGGGGGGGAAGAGCTGGGCTGGTTTAGGGGTGCAGTGGGTGGGGGGGGGAAGAGCTGGGCTGGTTTAGGGATGCAGTGGGTGGGTGGGGGGGGGAAGAGCTGGGCTGGTTTAGGGATGCAGTGGGTGGGGGGGGGAAGAGCTGGGCTGGTTTAGGGATGCAGTGGGTGGCGGGGGTGAAGAGCTGGGCTGGTTTAGGGATGCGGTGGGTCGGGGGGGAAGAGCTGGGCTGGTTTAGGGATGCGGTGGGTTGGGGGGGCGGAAGAGCTGGGCTGGTTTAGGGATGCAGTGGGTGGGGGGGGGGGGGAAGAGCTGGGCTGGTTTAGGGATGCGGTGGGTGGGGGGTGGGGAAGAGCTGGGCTGGTTTCGGGATGCGGTGGGTCGGCGGGTGGAAGAGCTGGGCTGGTTTAGGGATGCGGTGGGTGGGGGGGGGGAAGAGCTGGGCTGGTTTAGGGATGCGGTGGGTGGGGGGGGGGAAGAGCTGGGCTGGTTTAGGGATGCGGTGTGGGGGTGGGGGAGGAAGAGCTGGGCTGGTGCATCTGTTGTTTACTGAGTATTGACACTTGCAGCAGGTCTGTTCTGCAGCAAAATGTGTGTTTGGGCAGAAGGGAAAACCAGATTAAAGCCAAAAACATAATTCAAAGCAGAAAAGAAGGGATTATCCAGTAATTAAAAGTGGAAATTGGGAATGCAGTACGTGGCTTTTTTTTTTCACTCACTGATAGAAAGCTGGCATCTCTGGCTAGGACAGTATTTATTGCACATCCCTAATTGACTAGACCATTGCTGTGGTTCTGGAATCACACGTAGGCCAGACCAGTAAGGATGATAGATTTCCTTCCCCAAAGGACATTAAAGAACCAGCTAGGCTTTTGAACAATTAAACAATGGTTTCACGGTGATTATTAAACCTTTAATCCAGATTATTTATTGCTTTCAAAGTCCACCATCTGCTATGGCATGATTCAAACCTGGGTCCCCAGAATATTACCTGGTTCTCTGCATTAATAGTATAGTGATAATACCTTTAAGCTATCACCATTCCTTGGAGGGGTGTCACACAAGAGGGTGAATGACCTTCTGTGCTGTATCATTTTATAATGGGTATAGAGGCAATGTCACTGGATAGCAATTCAGACACCCAGCTCTCGGGTGGATTTCCCTCACTGTCTGTGTTAGGTCAGTGCATATTCTAAACCCTTACACCCCTAGGGGACTCTGCGCTACAACACTGCCCAAGGCCCTACCATTACATGTATAAAAAAGGGTTTGGGAACAGTATTTATGCCTGAACACTATTCGGTTAGTTTAGTTATGAGGGAAATGATGCCCATTCTGGTCATTTCCTCAAGTTGTTTCTGAATTTGACTCATTAGGAGCATGTTGAATTTTTATGTGCATGTAGAGACGTAATGGATTTACACAACATCTGGGATGCTCCTTCTATCTCTTAAGCCATGGGACCAACTGAGATGCAGCAGTCAAAGAGTATTAGAGCTGTCAGAGTCATACAGTACAGAAACAGGCTCTTTGTCCTACCAGACGATGCTAAATATAATCCCAGACTAAACAAGTCCCACCTGCCTGCTCCTGGCCCATATCCCTCCAAATCTTTCCTATTCATGTACTCATCCAAATACCTTTTAAACATTGTAACTGTACCCATATTCACCACTTCCTCTGGAAGTTCATTCCACACGAGAACCATCCTCTGTGTAAAAAAATTGCCCCTTTTGTCTTTTTAAAATCTCTCTCCTCTCACCATAAACATGTACCACCGAGTCTTGAAATTCCCCACCTCAGGAAAAAGACAACTACCATCAACTCTATCTACACCTCTCATTATTATATCAACTTCTACCAGGTCACCTCTTGACTCCTTTGCTCCAGTGAAAAAAGTCCCAGATTATCCAGCCTTTCCTTTCAACTCAAACCTTTCATACCTGGCAACATCCTGGTAAGTCTCTTCTGAGCCCTCTCCAACTTGATAATATCCTTCCTATAATTGGCGTCCAGAACTAGACACAGTATTCCAGAAGAGGCCTCACCAATGTCCTGTACAACCTCAACAATAACACCCCAACCCATACGCTCAAAGGACTGATCAATGAAGGCAAGTGTGCTAAACACCTTCTTGACCACCCTGTCTATTATGTGACAGAAACTTTAAAGAAACATGTTCCTGAACCCCTAGGTCCCTCTGCTCCACAACACTACCCAAGGCCCTACCATTAATTGTATAAGCCCTACTCTTGTTTGTTGTACCAAAATGGAATACCTCACATTTATTCAGATTAAACTCAGCCCATTGACCCATTTTATCAAGATCCCTTTGTAATCTTAGAAAACCTTCTTCACTGTCTACCATGCCTCCAATTTTGATGTCATCCACAAACTTACCAACCACACCATCATCCAAATCATTTATATAAATGACAAACAAAAGAGGACCCATAACCAATCCCTGTGGAACACCACTGGTGATAGGCCTCAAGTCTGAAAAGCAACCCTCCACCATTACTCTCTGTCCTGCCATTAAACCAATTATGTATCCAGTTGGCTAGCTCACCCTGAAACCCATGTGACCTAACTTTTCTAATTAGTCTACCATGTGGAATCTTATCAAAGGCTTAATCAAAATCCAAATAAACAATGTCTACTGCTCTGCTATTATCAGTCTTTTTGGTACCTTGCTCAAAGAATTCAATCAAATTTGTGAAATTTTTTTTCCATAGCACAAAACCATGCTGACTATCCCTAATCAATTTTTGCCTCGCTGATTGTCCATAAATCTTAATTTTTCTAATCACCTCCAATTATTTACCCACAACCGAAGTTAGATTCACAGGCTGATAGTTACCCAGCATTGAACATGTGCACTCTGACCGACTGTCCAGTAGTGACTTGGTAGTTTCATATTCATTCCCAGGATGAGGGTATTGCTGTCCAGGCAGCATTTATTGCCCATCCCTAATTGCCCAGAGGGCAGTTAAGAGTCAACCACATCACTGTGGCTCTGGAGTGACATATAGGCCAGACCAGGTAAGGATGGCCGTTTCCTTTTCTAAAGGACATAAGTGAACCAGATGGAGTTTCCTGACAATTGACAATGGATTTATGATCATCATCAGATTCTTAATTCCAGATTTTTAAAATTGAATTCACATTTGACCATCTGCCAAGGCAGGATTCTAACCCGAGCTCCCAGACATTATCTGTGTCTTTGGATTGAACGTACAGCGATAATACCATTAGGTCACTACCTCCCCCTCTTTCATGGAAGTAAAGTTTGCCTTTTTCGTTGGTTTTGTCACTCATGCCTGTGACTATTTCTGGCTTTAGTAGTTTCTTCATAATTGGTTGCAGTATGATATTAGCCTTTGTCTGGACTAGGTTCCAGGTCTTCAGTAATGTATTTCTCTTCTCCAGGACTGCATTGTACAAGTCTGTACTGGATTTCTCAATTTCTTTATTTCTCTTGAACACTTTGAGAATGTTAGCTGCCACCTCAGCAATCCTATTTTAACAGGGGAAAGTGTAGCGATGACACATGGTATTCAATCTTTTAATAATTTATGAAGCAGCTGAATTCTTCACTTATAATTGAGGATAATTGTCACTCATGGCATGTTGGGTATCGTGTAATGACTGAAGTGTGCTTTCATGCAGTCTACCAATCTCATTGGCAGTTAGCTGGTCTAAATTCAAGTATTTAGAATAGTCATTGACGTTGACAAGATCATCAATTCCTGCAACAGTGCAGAGGTCTCTTCCAAGCATCATTGTGGTCTATCTGGGATGTCATGCATCTAAAGCAGCTCTTTATCTTGCTTAGCTTTGTGTTTATTACAAGAACTGAACTGCTTGATCTGGTTCTTAATCTCATTCCTCATGTTCAGCCAGTAGACATCTTCTCTGCATTCCTCAGGTTTCTTGATGGATTGCATGGGTACACTTCAGCTATCACTTATCAGCGAAGATACAGGTCCTTCGGCCTATTGCATCTGCACCAACCCTCCCAACAGCAACTCACCCAGACCCACCCTATTCCCATAGCCCCACATTAACCATGGCTAATCCACCTAGGCTGGACACTACGGAGCAATTTAGCATGGCCCATCCACCACCACTGTGGGAGGAAAGCAGAGCACCTTGAGGAAACCCATGCAGATACAGGGAGAATGTAGAAACTCTACAGTTATACTGAGGCTTGAACTGAACCTGGGTCACTGACACTGAGAGGCATCAGTGTTAATCACTCTACCAACATGCAGCTTCTCATCTTGTTGGAGATATGAACTTTATTTCCTTTATAAAATATGCACAATGCTGTTATCAGTTATGTCCTTGACTTTCAGACCATTCCTTCATGCCTGTTTCTTGGAACATCTTGTGAGTTGGAGCACATTGCAAAGTTTGCATGGCATGAAAAAGATGCTTCTGAAAGATTCAACATCTGCTGGGTTATTAACTGCCAGAGTATAGCAAACTGTGGCTTTTCATCTTATGCTGTGCCCCAATGCTACTGCATGACCTTAGCAGTGAGTTTGTGTAGACGCTCATACTCTGATAACAATGTAGGACAGACCTTGCTAAACACATCATGTATCCTGCAAATCATTGCAATGTTTTCGCATCTGTTGGTCACTGCACCTCTGTTACAGGGACCTTGTCGTTGGATGAATATTCTTCATCACATATAGACATAAGTCTACGTTTGAGAGCCTCAGTTTAAGGTCACACAGGCCTATGAAGCTCATGATGTTGCATGAAGCACTGGTATTTATCTGATACTTCATCTTCACTGTGGTCATCATTTTAACAGTCACGCACCATTTTTAATCTTTGGACCTGACAATGCCAACTTCTTCTGTGTTGTACAGTGATTTGTCAGATTCAATGGCTGGCATCTTCCCTGTAGCTTGCTTTGAAACTTTCTAGTTAAGCGTTTGCGTGCCAAGTGATTCAGCATCTTTCGGTCAGAGCCCTGTTTTCCCCGTGCTAGACATCTTTCCTTTTATGATATATTGTCTGTAATATATACATCCTGCTCTTTGGCTGTGATCTTCCTGTAAAATATTTCTTCTCTTTCCCAATTTGCTGTTTTAATTCAGCCTGAACTGCCTCTCAGCACAATGCAAAGCCTCATATGTTCTCCCATCAACATGCTTCAGCTGATGATCAACAATCTCCGAGCTTCTGCATATGTCAATTTCTTTCTTGAGGATAAGTTTCCCCTCTTTCTGCAGATGTGCTCCCACAGGGTGATCACTCGTGCTTAGGACAATACTACATGACCATAGTAGTGCATTTGTGTAGTGGTTCATACTTAATAGCAATTTAGGAAAGAATTTTGCTAAATGTGTCATGAATCCTGCAAGTCGTTGTAATGTTTTCTCATCTGTTGGTCACTGCATCTCTGTTACAGTGATCTCTTTGGATGAATATCATTCATCATAAATAGCCTCAAGCTTTGATTTGATCATATTTTCATTTTCCAAACTGATGGGGTTCATTTTAGATGTATCAGTGAAGTAACATACTAATCAATAATCTCCATCTCCCCAAGTTCCAGTGTTAAACACATATCGTTCACATGTAACATTAATGTAGAATTCAAATTGTGTCTTCAAAACTTACAAAATCTCACCTCTCTCTGCCACCCAGTGAGATCTAGATTGCAAAACAGCTTGGAGCTCATTATCCCCACTATTTGTAGCAGAATTGAAACTTTTATTTGCCTGGTTTTTATATTAAACTGTAGCTATTTCATAGTTTTGCCACTGAGAGAAAAACATACCAATTCTGTCATTTCCACATGAGCAGGGAATGGTAAGTACATAGCCATACTGAGTAGCCAGGGATTCTAAGTTGTGAACTGCTGCTGATCTTACTGATCACCCTTGCTGTATGTTTTCATTCCTGGCTGTTTTACACTGGACAGTCCTTGCTGGCTTTCCCACCAGCAATTAGCTCTCTTACAGCTCACAAAGTCTAAATGTTTTCTGCAGCACTGTTCCTAACTGCATGTCAGACACAAGACCAGGCAAGGAATAGAGTGATACAGACCATGTGCAGGCAGATGGGACTAATTTAGAATGGCAGCATGGTCAGCACAGACGTGGTGGGCTGAAGGGTCTGGTCCTCTGCTCTCCCGTTCTATGTGATGCGTAGCCACTGATTACACATATAGACAGTTACAGCAGAGTAGAGGCCACATGGCCATGTCAAGCCAACCAGCAAAAGAAGGGTGTAATTGCATTATTCCAAACATTTTTATGTTTGATGAAAGGCTGATCATTACAGCTTCACTGCAGCAAGATACAGCAGACACAATACATGAGGGATTCTCAGGGTTTATCTCATATAGAACCAGGGTTTAATTATCTGTGTGGTGTCCACAGATCTCAAAGGTGATGGAGGACCTCATATCTAACTGTTAGTTGTGTGCCATGTACCATATGTAGTTACACACACATATACAATGTTAGTGATGAGGAAAAAAGCTTGGGGAGGGAAGATGTTGAACATGGCAATGGCTTGGAAAGCATTAATGTCGATGACTGCATTAATATTCACCCAATCTGATAATGTGATATTGGCTTGAGTGAGGCGATCAGGGAGAATTGCACCAGATCTCATAGAAATTAGGAGCAGGAGTAAACCATTCAGTCCTTCAAGTCTGCTACAACATAGAATATGGTCATGTCTGATCTTGTATCTGAATACCATCCTTCCTCCTCCTACCCTTTCATACCTTCAGTACCCAAAAAAAACCTATTTCTTTCTCTAATCCATTCAGTGACTTGGCCTCCACAACATTCTAAGGTAGACAATTCCACCTGAAAATTTCCCTCATCTCAGTCCTAAATGATCTAATCCTGAGACTATGTCTCCTGATTCTAAACTCCTCAACTAAGGAAACGTGCTCCCTGCTTCTAACATGCCCAGCCCTTTTGGAATTGTATTTGTTTCAATCATGCCTTTTCTCATCCTCCTGAACTGTAGTGAGTACAGTCAATCTCCCCTCTTAGGACTGTCTTCTGTCCCCGGTATCTGTCTAATGACCCTCCACAGCATTTTCTCTATGGCAAGTATATCCTTTCTTAGGAAGCGAGACCAGAAGTCCATGCATACGTACTCTAGGAGTGGTCTCGCCAAGGCCCTGTATAACTGCAGTGAGACACCCCCACTTCTGAACCCATACTCTTGC
This sequence comes from Stegostoma tigrinum, assembly GCF_030684315.1. NCBI lineage: Eukaryota > Metazoa > Chordata > Chondrichthyes > Orectolobiformes > Stegostomatidae > Stegostoma > Stegostoma tigrinum. The sequence continues at coordinate 16,370,782 of NC_081392.1, read as the reverse complement.
AATGAAGATTAATACGCCGTAAGTTCATAAAGACCATAAAATATAGGAGTAGAGTTAGGCCATTCAGCCCATTGAGTCTGCCCCACCATTTGATCATGGCTGATATGTTTCTCAACCCATTCTGTCTTCTCCCTGTAACCCTTAATCTCTTTAAACAGGAGATAAGAGAGATAACCAATCTCCCCACCCTCTGGCTGAAGCAATTCCTCTTCATCTCAGTTCTAAAGAGTCATCCCTTCACTCTGAGGCTGTACCCTCGCGTCCTATCTCCTACTAATGGAAGCATCTTCTCCATGTCTACTCTGCTCAGGCCTCTCAGTGTCCTGTACATATCAATGAGATACTAGCTCCCCCCCCGCCCCATCCTTTTAAACTCCATCGACTACAGACCAAGAGTCCTCAAACACTCCTCATATCACAAGACCTTCATCCCTGAGATCATTCTTGTAAGCCTCCTCTGGACTCCCTCTAATGCCAGTACACACTTCCTTAGATAGGAGGACCAAAACTGCTCACAATATTCTAAATGCAGTCAGTCCAGAGCCTTATACAGCCTCAGCAGTACATTCCTACTCTTGAATTCTAACCCTTTCGAAATTAATACCTTCGTATCCACCAACTAACCAGCACTTTAACCTGAAAAGAATCCTGAACTAGGACTCCTAAGTCCCTTTGTGCTTTAGGCTTCTGAAGCCTTTCCCCTGTTAGAAAATAGTCTACCTCTCAATACTTCCAGAGTGTATAGCCACACAATTTCCCACATTGTGTTCCATCTGCCACTTCTTTGCCCCCTCTCCTAGCCTGACCAAGTCCTTCTGCAGCCCCCCTCTTTCTCAGCCCTAGCTGTCCCTTACCATTTGCCTTCCTAATTACTAGCTGCACCTGCCTGCCTCTTTACATTGCCCATTGTACAGGGGCACCCAGATTTCTTTGTGTATCCATATTTTGAAAGGGACAGATGTATGATCGTTGTGTTTTGGATAGCCCTAGTAATAATGTCTAACTAACTAATGTAACCCCTATCTTGTGCAATCACGCAATAAGCTACATCTTGTTATGACAAGAGCTTCTTCTTGTTTAGACTGGTTAAGGTTGATTCTCTACTCCAGTAATGGGCTGTTTGATCCAGTTAAGGAATGAGGAGTGGAGCTTCCTTCTACCAACAAATAGCACACTGGTGTCAGATGAGGGAATGCTTTGCTACCAGGGGCATTGTCTTTTTATTGAGACCTCAACCCAAGGCCCAGCCTGCCCTCTCAGGAGTATGTAAGTGATCCTTTGACAGCAGCTTGCTGAAGAGAATGAGAATTCTCCCTGCCCAATATTGATCCATCAACCAGCATCACTAAAATCAGATGATCTCTTTGCTTTGTTTTGGGAGCTTGCTGTGTACAAATTGGTTTCCAGGTGGCCTACTTTCTAACAGCGTCAAGTTGATTCAGTATCTGTATAGCAGTTCTGTCCAGCAACCTGAGCTTGTATGGAACACTTTAAAGGTACAAGCTTGTTCTCCAATAAGGGGAGAAGTTAAAAATATATAACGATTAGGAGTCAGACTGAAAGTGGGACTGCATCTACGAAGAGATAGGTGAGTATTTACTAATGCACCTTTTTGTCATCCTATCAGTGTGATCCTTAATTTCTATCACTCCCTGCCTCTTACTGTAGGCCGCTCAGATGTTCCAACATTTTCAGTTTAAGTGCATTGGTAATGATATTTGCGCAGCTTTTGTTATCATAGGCTTTCATTTACCCTCAGTTGAAATAAAATGACTGGCTCGAGAGACAGGGATCTTCCTGCCACAGTCTAAGGTTAAAAGGCTCATGTTAGACATCAAGATCATTTCCTTTTCCATAAAGACAAAGTGACTCTGTTCTCACAATCACTACTACTACTATACCAGTCTTCGTGCACATTTATAGATACATCATCCAGTTTCTGATTGCTTTGAGATGCAAACACTCTATGGGTATAAATTCACATTTCAAGACAGAGTGTCTATTTATTTACCGAGTTTGTGGATCTTTCCCTGGAGCTTTTCGTTCTTACAGGCTCTGATGTGGATTTTCCACTTGCTGTCACAGCAGATGCTGCATTGGCAGGTTTATTCAGGATGTGTTTGTAAGAGCGTGCAGCTGTAAGGTAGAGTCATGTGAGTTTATTTGAATGTATTTGGATGTTTGTTTGTGAGTTTGCATGTGCAATATATTTGCTTTGGAATACAAATGTTGGTTGCGTGTCTGGGTAAATGTGTGTATGTTTTCGGGATATGAGTGGATCTGCATTTGTGAGTCTGTGTGTTGGGGCATGACTGTCCGTATGTTGGAGAGAGCAGCTACAAAAATAGGAACTGCTGGAGAAACTCGACATACCTGACAGCATCTGTGGAAAGAGAAACACAGCTAATGTTTCGAGGCACGGTGGCTCAGTGGTTAGCACTGGTGCCTCACATTGCCAGAGCCCTGGGTTCAATTCCACCCTGGGGTTATTGAATGTGTGGAGTTTGCATGTTCTCCCGGTGTCCGTGTGTGTTCCCTCCACAGTCTAAAGATGTGCAGGTTAGGTGGATGGGTTATGCTAATTTGCTCACAGAGGTGTGTGGCTTAGCCCTGGGGAATATAAGATAGGGGATGGATCTGGATGGGATTCTCTTTGGAAGGTTGGTATGGGCTGAATGCTCTGTTTTCACACTGTAGGGATTCTATGAAATCCAGTGACCCTTCTGTATGGTAGTTATGTTGGCCTGTGTGTCATGCGTGGGTGTGTATGTATTTAACCACCTGTCTGGATGTATTTGATGGTTGTAAGCAGGGCTCTCTAGTGTATTAGAGTGATTTTGTGTGAGTTTTTGAATTTTGGTGAGGGGAATTATTTTTCATCCAGACGGCAGTGGGAGTCTCAAACTCACAGCCTGAAAGGGTGGTTGAGTCAGAAACATTGAAGAAGTTGATACAGAATGGAGTTGGAGGAGAACAGCAGGCCAGGTGGCATCAGAGAAGCAAGAAAGTCAACATTATGGGTTTACACCATTCACCAGGACTGGAGAGGGGAAGGGAGCTCAGAAATAAATAGAAGGTGGGTGGGGCTGGGGGAAGGTGGGCTGGGTGGTGATAGATGGATGGAGGTAAGGGGTTGTGGAGATTCCCAGTGGGAAGGGTGGAGAAGATAGGTGGGAAGGAAGATGGACGGGTAGCGTCAGGTCAAGGAAGCAGGGATGGGAGGGAGGGTTGGGGGTGGGGAGATATTGAAACTGGTGAGTTAAAATGGTTGGCATTGATTGTATTGTTGATTATAACATACAGAGCGCAGATGCTCCGCAAATCAGACACCGAGCCTGCGCTTGGTCTCACTGATGTAGAGGAGACAACATCGGGAGCAACAGATAGAATAGACCAGATTGAAAGATGTGTAAGTAGGTCCCTGTTGGGTTTGAAAAGATTATCTAGTTGCTTGGACAGACGTGAGGAAGTGCGTGTAGCACCTCCCACTGTTGCAGGGAAAGTTGCTGGGTGTGGTGGGATTGGTAGGTAGCATAGAGCGGACGAGGGAGTCATGGAGTGAATGGTCCCTATGAAAGGCAGATGGGGTGAGGAGGAAAGTTTTAACACCCTCTCCCATTCCCTGGGCGACATGTCCATCCTGGGCCTCTTCCAGTGTCACAATGACACCACCCGCAAACTGGAGGAGCAACACCTCATATTCTGCCTCAGAAGCCTGCAGCCCAATGGCCTCAACATAGAATTCACCAGTTTTAAAATCTCCTCACCCCGCACCCCCGCCCCGGCCTCATACCACATTCAAACCTCGCTCTCATCCCCGCCTCCTTGGCCCGACATGACCTTTCTACTCTCTATCCCACCTATCTGCCCCTACCCTCCCTCTTGACCAATCCCCACCACTCCCTGCCTGCACTCACCTGCCACCTATCACCATCCCACCTGCATTCCCCCAGCCCCAACCCCTGCCATTAATTTTTGAGCTCCATCCCCCCTCCCCGGTCCTGCTGAAGAGTCTAGACCCAAAATATTGATTTTTCTGCTCCTCTGATGCTGCCTGACCAGCTCCACACTGTGTTATCTATGACTCCAGCATCTGCAGTTTTTGTTATCTCCTATATTGAAGCTGTATTTAGATATCCAATCTTGGGCCATGGGCCAAGAGCGGGAAAATGGGATTGGTGTTGTCAGATCTTTGTTGACTGGTGCAGATATGATGGACCAAATGGCCTCTTCCTGCGCTGTAACCATCTATTTGTATTTTTGTGTGTTTGCGTTATGGAGTGTGAGATTGTGTTTGCCATTTGAGTTTTTTGGGTACGTGACTGTTGTGTGTTGGGGTGTGTGTATCTGCTGTGTGTATTTGAAGGTGGACCACATCTGTTGTGTGTGCCTGTCATGTGTGTGTTCATGTATGGGCTCTGTGTGTGTGTACATGTGTGTGTTGGTGGGGGTGGAGGGATGGGGTGTGTATATGGGCATATCTGAGTGCGGACCACACGTTTGTGTGTGTCTGTCATGTGTGTTCATGTGCGGGTTGTGCATGTTGCATGTATCTGTCGTGTGTGTATTGAACTGTGTGCCTTGGTTGGATGTTTGCCCAGCTCTGACTAATAAAGGATCAAAACATTTATCAATGAATGAATGCTTTAATGAGAAAATAATGCTGCAAAGCTCTACTATTAGAGCATTACGTGGGCACAAAATTGGTGGAAACTTATTAAGTTAAAAATTACTAATGTTTATTGGGCCTGTTTGATTATTCAAGCTTAGTTATTAGCACTGTACTGCCAAATTAATTTCCAGTTACCAGCTATAATATCTACACACATTTTGTCCCATCTACAACGTAAATTATCAGCGAAATGTTGAGGCCACAATCAAATGAGCCATGATTTTACAAATTCATAGAATCCCTACAGTGTGGGAACAGGCCCTTCGGCCCAACAAAACTACACTGACCCTCAGAGCATCCCACACAGACCCATCCCCTATAACCCGCCTAATCTATACATCCCTGAAGACTACGGGCAATTTAGCATGGCCAATCCACCCTAAGCTGCACATCTTTGGACTGTGGGAGGAAACCCAAGCACCCGGAGGAAACCCATGCAGACACGGGGAGAATGTTCAAACTCCACACAGTTGCCTGAGGGTGGGATTGAACTCAGGTTTCTGGTGCTGTGAGGCTGCAGTGTTAACCACTGAGACACCGTGCCATCGTACATACTTGTAATCAACCTGTTCAGACACATCGGGAGCAGGTGGGGCTTGAATCTGGACCTTCCAGCTCGGAGATAGGGACCTCTACCACTACATCACTATAGCTCTAAGTTGGTTGAGCAGACTTCAGGGGACTGGATAGCCTCCTCCTGCTCCCAGTTCATGTGCTTGCATTTAAAAAGATGTTAAAGCCACATGTGAAAATAATGGTAAAGTAGATAATAACTTCTCCATTAAAGTAACCCAGGAATTTACCTTTAGGATCTACAAGGACGTTGCCAGGGTTGGAGGGTTTGAGCTACAGGGAGATGCTGCATAGGCTGATGTCATTTTCTCTGGAGTGTCAGAGGTGAAGGGATGACTTTACAGAGATTTATAAAATCGTGAACAAGGTGCTTAGAGTAATAGTCAAGGTCTTTTCTCCAGGGTAAGGAAGTCCATATCTAGGGGCCATAGGTTTAAGGTGAGAGGGGCAAGATTTAAAAGGGACCTAAGGGGCAACATCTTCACGCAGAGGATGGTGCGTGTATGGAATGAGCTGCCAGAGGAAGTGGTGGAGGCTGGTACAACTTTTAAAAGGCATCTGGATGGGTGCAGGAATAGGAAGGGTTTAGAGGGATATGGGCCAAATGCTGGTATTTGGGACTAGATTAATTTGGGATATCTGTTTGGCATGGATGAATTGGACCAAAGGGTCTGTTTCCGTGCTGTACATCTCTATGACTTTGTCGTAAAGAGACCACTAGGTCCAAACTGTCTGTATTAGTCTTTATGCTCCACTGGAGCCTCTTCCCCTCAAAACTTACCATTGCAATGCTCTTGCAGTTCTCTGGGCTCCCTTTAAAACAATGGGAGTAGGAATGGGCAATGGAGTTCCTCAACACTGCACCCAGTCCCCCCATCAGCTGATCTTCCCCAGGCTTCATCTCCTCTTTCATGCCAGCTCTGCCTAACCATCATCTCTCTGAGGCTTCCAAAATCTATCCACCATAAATACTTCCACTGATCTAACCTCCACAATTCTCAGGGATAGAGAATTCCCTGACCCTTTAGGAGAAGAAATTCTTTTGTGTTACCTTAACGCGTTAATATTGAAGAGCCACCCCGACAGACTCCATTGCTAATGTGTTTGCACACCAATGGGACAATGAGCTAAATAGGATTAAGTTTAAATATTGGACGTATTTTCTTTCTCAGTATAATCTTGGCCATGTCCAGGGAGCTGGGTTGTCAGTGACAACCAGAAGATGGCGCTGGTGTTACCAGGGAGCTATCAGGGTGGGCAGCCTGTCTAATGGCGATACCAGGGGTACAGCCTCAATGCTTTCACACTGGCACCACTGTCATGGTCAGACTGTACCCATTGGAACCACAGGAAGCACCCACGATAACAGATTTGAGCAGTACAACAGAAGGGTGAAGCTATAGCAGTGCCCACGACTCAGGGAGCTGTGGAAGATCAGCAGAGAAAGCAACCCATGGTAGGAGTATGTTTGCACTGACCAACAGTGCAGCCAGTGTTGGCCCCTTTTTCAGCTAAAAAAGAGTCTCATCATCACCATCATGTTTGTGATTGTGGGATCATACTGTGCACTAATTGTACACTGGATATCCTGCACTGAAAGTGACCAAAAACAGAAATTGCTGGAAAAGCTCAGCAGGTCTGGAGAGAAATCAGAGTTAATGTTTCGGGCCAAGTGATCCTTCCTCAGAACACAGAAAAGAGACCACTAGGTCCAAACTGTCTGTAATAGTCTTTATGCTCCACTGGAGCCTCTTCCCCTCAAAACTTACCGTTGCAATGCTCTTGCAGTTCTCTGGGCTCCGTTTAAAAGCCTGTGATTGTTGTTGCATCCTCTCCCTGTGGGAGCGGGGAAAATTTCCCACCACTGGTGCACAAACACTTAAACACAGATGTCCTTTCTCTGCATTTCCTGCATTCTCACTGCACCTTGGATTGAGAAGATTACAAATTCCCGATTAGATTTTTTGGTGCCTAGCTTATATTAGTCACCCTAGCTAGGTTCTTCCCCACTTCGAGAAATATTATTGGTCAGCATGTGCTTAGCACTGCTGCCTCACGGTGCCAGGAACCCAGGTTTGGTCCACCCCCAGCTAGGGTGACTGCCTGTGTGGAGTTTGCACATTCTCCCCGTGTCTGCGTGGGTTTCCTCTGGGTGCTCCGGTTTCCTCCCCCAGTCCAAAGATGTGCCAATTATGTGGATTGACTGTGGCAAATGCAGGGTCAACAGGGATGGGTTGGGTCTGTATGAGATGTTCTTCAGAGACTCGATGGGCTGAATGGCCTGCTTCCGCACCTGTAGGGATTCTACGGTTCTTCGTATCGACTCAATGAAGGCCTGGTAAAATCTGAAAGCTAGGACTGGGTTAGGGACACAAATCATGGGTCACGATGCTGGCCCTGCTCCTAGATTCCCAACCCCAGCTCAGGAGGCCCAATATAGCCCCAGGGCCTGAGGCCTAGATAATGCTGATTTCTGAAGAAGGGTCTAGGCCCAAACTGGCAGCCTTCCTACTCCTCCGATGCTGCTTGGCCTGCTGTGTTCATCCAGCTCGACACCTAGTTATCTCTAATGCTCTGGTTATCCTGGTGTGGCTTGAGAGACACATCCTTTTCAAATATTAGACTCCCCTACAGTGTGGGAACAGGCCTGTCAGCCCAACAAGTCCATTGCCAACTCTCTGAAGAGCATCCCAAACAGATTCTCAAACCCTTCTCTATCACTGTAACCTTGCATTTCCCATGGCTAACCACACCTTTGGGCTGTAGGAAGAAACCCACGCAGACACAGGGAGAATATGCGTGTCCCAAGTGAGCAAAGCAACCGAGTTCTTCCAGTTGAACTGGTGCCAATATTCACCCCTGCACCAACAACAGAACATCTGGGCTTCAGTAGGTTGCCATTTGTGGGATTGTGATGTGCACTCAACAACTGAAACAGTAAAACTGGGTTGGTGATGTGAGTCTTTTCATGTATGACATTTTTTTTAAAAATCCAGATTTGCTATTTTTTTCTTAATTTGAGTCTCGATTGTAAAATGGTGCATCAACTATAATTGATTTGCTAACTGTGGGAAAGGACTGCCCTCCTCTATTTTAAATCTGCATCATGGATTCCTTTCAAAATAATAATAGTAGAGGGATTCGCCAACACAGCACAGAGGCTGAGCAAGGCAGGATCAGACGGTGGGTCGCTGTGGAGATGGTGAGAGGGTAATTATGCCTTTTAATGTGGAGTAAAGGAAGTGACAGAAAATAGACTTGAGACACTGACAAAGTCAATAACAACCTTTCATACGAGTGGGAGGGCCATCTATTAAATCCTTAGGAAAAATCTATCATGGGGGGAAATCTTACAAAAACATATGAATTAATGAAGGGAATGGACAACATTGAAGCAGGGAGGTTGTTTCCAAGGACGGGTGGAGCTAGAGCTGGGTGCAGGGGGCACAGCCTCAAAATAACGGGGAGCAGATTTAGGACAGAGCTGAGAAGGAACTTATTCACCCAACAGCTTGTGAATCTGTGGAATTCCCTGCCCAGTGAAGCAGTTGAGGCTTCCTCGTTGAAGGCAAAGATGGATAGATTTTTGAACAGTAAAGGAATACGGTGAGTGGGTGGATAATTGGAGCTGAGTCCATGAGAAAGATCAGCCATGATCTTATTGAGTGGCAGAGCTGGCTCAAGAAGCGAAATGGCCTACTCCTGCTCCTGGTCCTTATGTTCTTGTGAAATATGGAACTTTATACAAATGTTTTGATAGAGTTGGTTTCTTGTTTCAAATGCTGACTACATGGAACCTGCTGTACTGCGTGCAGGAGAACAGCATCTCCCTCCAAGTCCCTTAGTTGTAGACTTGATTCCCATTCCAGAGATTTGAGCACAGTTCCAGGCTGATGTTCCCACTGCAGTACTGTGGGAGTGCTATGCAGTTGTAGAGTTTTGGCTAAAGCTTTAAACCGAAACTTGTCAAGTGTAAAAGATTTCATGGCATTAATTAAAGGAAAGTGTGGAATTCTCTCATGTATCCTGACCAAAATTTATCCCGTGTGTATCATTGCCAAATAAAGCAGGATATTTAATCAGAAGCACCATGGTGTTTGTGGGAGCTTGCTGTGCGCATTTGACTGAAGTGCTCCTTACATTACAACAACTACTTCATTGGCAGTCGGGTGCTATGGGTCATTTTGAGGGAAAGGTGCCATATAAATGTAAACTCTTTCTTGAAGTTCGAGCGGGGAGAGTGTAGTTCTGGATGATAATTCATGAGAGTGGACTGGATGAAAGCACACAGCTCCATGTGCTGGGTTGAAGAGGATTCCCTGCAAATTGAGATCTCTGGGAGCCCCTCCAGCCTGGATCATTCCCCCAGGCTCCCTGTGTTGCCTCGATTCTAGCCTCCTGATCATCCCAGATTTTAAAATGCTCTGACATTAGGGATCACGCCCTCAGCTATGTCTTCCTAAACACAGGAATGTCCTTCCACAACCTTTCAAACTCAAATGCATCCTTTAATAAACACCTTTTGCTAAGTCCTGCATCTTTGAACAAACCGTTAGCCACCTAGCTTTGCCCTCATCTGGCTTGCTATCAAATTTCATTTGAACATTGGTCCTGTGAAGCAAAAGCTGAGCATATTGAAGGTGCTATATAAATGGAAATGGGTTGTTGAGCTGGGATGACAACCCACCCTCCTCTTTGACATGTTGATGTGCCACAATCTGACTCCCATTTTTCTTCGCCAGCATGTCTTCTCCAGTCTGAGCTGGTAAACTATGAACGTGTGAAGGAATACTGCTTAAAAATTCTTGGGAAGCACAAGGACAATTTCAAAGCCATGTACAGAGCAGGAATTGCCTTTTATCACCTCGGAGACTGCGAGAGCGCCCTGCAGTATCTGAAAGAAGCAAAAGATCGGGAACCCACAGGTAAGGTGGTCAGCAGCATTGTCTCACACATAGGCAACACCAAGTCAGTGACTGAGAGAGACTGAGAGGGACTGAGCGGGACTGAGAGTGATTGAGAGGGACTGAGAAAGATGAGAGGGACTGAGAGAGACTGAGAGGGACTGAGAAAGATGAGAGGGGCTGAGAGGGACAGAGAAAGATGAGAGGGACTGAGAAAGATGAGAGGGATTGAGAGAGACTGAGGGGGAGTGAGAGGGACTGGGAGGGACTGAGTGAGACTGGGAGGGACTGAGAGAAACTGAGAGGGACTGAGTGAGACTGAGAGAGACTGAGAAGGATGAGCGGGACTGAGAGAGACAAAACATGATGATGTTTATCCAGTTGTTACAGTCAAAAAGGGCTGAATTGCCACTTCCTGTGCTGTAATCGTGCATGGATTCTAAGAAATAAAAAACAGATCAACCTCAGTCCTGTTAACAGCCTAACAATTATCCAATAACAACGTAATTGTTGATGGATTAGTTTATCTGCTCTCTCACTCACAGAATGCATGCCAGGCCATCATTTATTGTCCATCTCTATGTGCTTCTGAACTCACTTTGTAGCTGTTTGATACAACTATCTGAGGGCTCTTGCAACATCGTGGTAGTGTCCCTATCTCTGAGCCAGGAGATCTTGGTTCATATCCCAGCTGCTCTGGAGGTGTGTTGATGGGAAAATATCTACAACGGAATGCCTTGCTGCAATCGCTTCAAAGGGCCCTTTGTTTTAAATGAGTCAACCCCTTTACTGTGGGTCTGGAGTCACGTAGGCCAGACCAGGTAAGGCTGGCAGATTCTCTTCCTCAGGACATCAGTGAGCCAGATGATGGAAATAGCTTTCATGAGGCTGGATTTTGTTTGTGAATTGAGTTTAAATTCCACTAGCTGTCATTTGAACTGTTGCAGATTTGCCTGGGCTGCAGGATTTTATTTTGCTCCATGATATTACTGCTCCCTCCTGCATGACGTTACTCCATCTTTACTGATGAGAATTCTACAGAGCCCAACACACAGTGAGCAAAGCCCTCCACCTTAGAGAGAGTCTGGAGCCAGTGAGCTGTAGTCACTTGTGTTTCTGGAACCACATACACACACCAAATCCCAAATTACTCAGAAAGCATTGTTTTAAAAGTTTTTCACAGGAAATGGATGTTGCTGGCTAGACTGGCATTGGCTTTGAGGGGAGATCTAATAGAAACTTACAAGATAATGTATGGCTTAGAAAAGGTGGACGCTGGGAAGTTGTTTCCGTTAGGTGGGGAGACTGGGACCCGTGGGCTCAGCCTTAGAATTCGAGGGGGTAAATTTAAAACGGAAATGAGGATACATTTCTTCAGCCAGAGAGTGGTGGGCCTGTGGAATTCATTGCCACGGAGTGCAGTGGAGGCCGGGACGTTGGATGCCTTCAAGGCAGAGATCGACAAATTCTTGATCTCAGAAGGAATCAAGGGCTACGGGGAGAGTGCAGGGAAGTGGAGTTGAAATGCCCATCAGCCATGATTTAAATGGTGGAGTGGACTCGATGGGCCGAATGGCCTTACTTCCACCCCTATGTCTTATGGTCTTCTTATGGTCTTATGGTTGCACCTCCTTAACTACCAGCTGGTGAGGATGATGGGGCTGAGCTTCGGGCTAGTTACTGGGTCATGTTTTGGTGAGTGATTAAAGTGATCTTTTCCCCTCCGGTCCCTTCACAGATACCAATGTCTTCAGATACATCCAACTGACGGAGATCAAGATGAATCGATCCAATCAGAGGGAGCAAGAGGGCACCAAGGAGGTGATTGGTTAATAAAGTGCACAAGACCTATGGACATAGCCATCTCTGAGGCTGAGTTGGAGCTAATAATAACAAAATGATCAGAGTTTAGCAATTATTTTCACAACAGACAAACCTACCTGGGCTAGGGCCATGGTGTGAGAGTCTAAGCATTGGCAGGGGCTGTGGGTGTGCGAGGTTGCTTTGATTGTACACAGTATTAATCTATCAACAAAGAACGCTTGATGTGTCCCTGCAGTTTTGATCAGAGGCTTGCACCTTCAAACGTTGCTGCCACCTGTCGTCAATAATCTCCCACCCCATGCAAACAAGTTCCTTTCTTGCTCTTGGGCCCAGGAGGGTGGGGGTCAATATGACACTCTATCCAGTAGTTTGTGGGTTCAAGCCCCATTCTAGGGACCTCGGCCCAAAATCTAGGCCCGCACTCCCAATGCAGCACTGATGGAGTGCTGTAGGGTCAGAGGAGCCATGTTTCAGGGGCATTTGGAGATTGAAGCTCTGTCTGCCCCTGTTAAGTGACCTAAAAAGATCCTATTGCTCTGGTTTTGAAGAAGAGTGCTCCTTGGCATCCTGGTCAATATTTATCCCTCACCCAACCTTGTGATAAACAGGATGCTCAATCATTATCTTGTAGTTCATTGTAGAGCTGCCTGTGTGTGAATTGGCTGTTGTGTTTCTTACATTTCGAGTGTGACTGCATTTAAAAAAAATCCTCATTGACTGTAATGTGCTTTGGAAAGTCTTGAGTTCATAACAGGTGCTATAGAAATGCCAATCTTCCTTTCCTTCTCTAAGAACAGAGTAGGCCATTAATACAAATCACAGCAGATCTCATCTCGGCCCCAGCTCCACTTTCCTGCCCACTCTCTATAACCCATTATTGATTAAAAATCTGTCTCCCCCTCAAACTTACACAATGTCCCAGCTGCACTCTGGGGGAGTGAATTCCACAAACTCATGGCCCTTTTGAGAGAAGTAATTTCATCTCTCTTTTAAATCTGTCGCCCCTTGTCCTAAAACGATGATCTCTCTTTCTAGATTGATTGAGAAAACTGTGCGAAAATGTCACCACCACCCCCCCCCACTACCACCAGACCCCTCCCCACTCTCCACCAGACTCGGCTTGAAGCACAAGCCTTCCCATCTGACAGCTGGCCACAGCGCATGTAGTAATTGTATTGTCACACTCCAGAATGTATGCAGTTTGCCCAGTGGTTGGATGTTGCTCCAGGAATGGGACAGACTGGAACATAGAACATAGAACATATAACAATACAGCACAGAACAGGCCCTTCGGCCCTTGATGCTGCGCCGACCTGTGAACTAATCTAAGCCCATCCCCCAATGCTACCCCATCATCATCCATCTGCTTATCCAAAGAACCTCAAACTGTCTGGTGAACTCTCCCTGCTTTGAAAAGGAAAATCAACATGGATTTTCTCCTCCAGCTCCCCTCACCCTCAAGAATGAACCCCCTGATTCCCTCCCAGCCCAGCCTTGAACCCACTGACAATTTGCCTGTTGTCTCTCTGGCCTGTGTGCGACCCTCTGTCCACGAGGGTGTTCTGGCGTGGGAAGAAAAGGGAAGAAGAAATTGTGGCGGACGAAACGAACCGGTTTGGTGGACAGAAAGAAAGATCTGTAAGTTTCAAGATGTCATGGAGCGTGCCTTCCACCACAGAGCAGCCTTAGCTATTTCCAGTCCCCGGCCCATTGGTGTAACTCCCACGCAATGGCCTCGAATGGACGCCGGTGACAGGAACCTTGCCCATGTGTTGGAGAACTGATGGGAACTGGGTTCACTTCTGTAGGGGGAAGGGTCAATGACTGGCCTGCGTGGGGCTGCCCCTTTGGATCTAGGACCTTTGGCGGGGGTGGGGGTTTAGGTGAGAGAGGTGCAGGCAGACGGGCTTGTTTGCCACCTTCTGAGGAACAGGAGACAGGAATCACATTGAGCCCCTGATTCCAGTGAAACCAGGGGAGAATCGGCTTCCAGTGATAGAAGCCTAATTGACAATGAGTGAGCAAGTGAATAAGCCTTTCTAACCTCTGATTTTCCTGTGCTCTCCCCACTCCAACTGCAGCCTGGGGGTTCCAAACTGCTGTGTCTCTTGCCGCTGAGTTAATGGGACAAAATTCCGCGTTTCCTCCCAAAAGCAACAATCCCAAACATGTTCTGAAGTTAATTCCCAAATCTCCAAACCCATTCTTTTGAAGCCTCCGATGCGTTTTTGGGTTCCACTAGATTCTGGCATTGACCTTTCAGGATTCACTGCCCCTTTTGATTTTTTTTTAGGAAAATGGGCCAAATCGCCAAAAGATGTCAAAGGTCAAATGGACAATAAAAGGCGAATGACAACCATCGACTCATGGTCTTCATCACTGGAACTTTCTGTTAAGAAAATGGGAAGGCAACCAAGATTTGATTGTAGATTTGAAGGTTTATATTTAGAGTGTGAAATTATAGAGTGTTATACTTTTAATAAAGCATCCGAAAGTGATCAAAATTTGTGTTTTGATTATTTTTGCTGATGTGGGTGTTATCTAAGTAATGTAGGTTTGGGAATAATCCTATCATGATTGGAGGATTTACTCCAAGAAATGCATTCATAAAGTTTCATTTACAACTGGGACGTCCTGAAAGGGACATTCAGTCTGGGTGGCCATGCAGCTACTTGACTGTAGAGCCTTCTACACCTGTCTTTTTCCCTGTGGTTCTTTTTAACTCTTTATCTGACTCATCCTAAAGTGATATAATTGAATTGACCTTATATGACCTTATAGAGGTTTATAAAATCATGAGGGGCGTGGATAGGATGAACAGCCAAGGTCTTTTCCCCAGAATAGGGGAGTCCAAAACTAGAGGGGCATTGGTTCAAGGTGAGAGGGGAAAGGTTTAGAAGGGACCTAGGGGACAACTTTTTCATGCAGAGGGTGTTTGGAATGAGCTGCCAGAGGAAGTGGTGGAGGATGGTACAATTACAACATTTAAGAGGTATCTGGATGGGTATATGACTAGGAAGGGTTTAGAGGAACATGGGCCAAATACAGACAAATGGGACTAGATTAATGTAGGATATCTGGTCGGCGTGGACTTGTGGGACCGAATGGTCTGTTTCTATGCTGTACAGCTCTATGACAAAAACAGTCCATAACCTACAGTCCTTAAATATGAGAAAAAGTTCTTCTAATTTCCCCTAACACTCCTAAATGAGAAGATACAATGTTCTACAGTCCTAGTGAGACATCTATTAACTTCACGCAGCTCAAAGAAATGTTGAGCTGAAGCACTCGCAGATTCAGACATTGTGAATTCAGGTCTTTTTTTTAAAGTCTCTCTCTTCCCACCCTCCCATAACCCATTGATCTCAGCCTTTACATACTAGCTCATCAATCATCTCAGCTTCAGGACATCTCTGCAGGAGCTCTGATTAGACAGCAGGTAGCATTTGAACTCAAGCCTTCCAGCTCAGAGCTAGGGACATTACCACTGTGCCACAAAAGCTCAGTTCCTGAGAGTAGTGTCCAAGGCCCAACCATCTTTAGATGCTTCATCAATGATCTTCCTTCCATCATAAAGTCAGAGCGGGGATGTTTACTGATGATTGCACAATGATCAGTACCATTTGTGATCCACAGATACTGAAGCTGTCCGCGTTCAAATACAGCAAGGCCTGGACAATATCCAGGCTTGGAGTGATGATTAGCAAGTAACGTTTACACACCACAAGTGCCAAGAAATAAGCATCTCCAATAAGAGAGAATTTAACTTATTGCCAGTTGATGTTTAACAGCATTACCATCACTTAAATCCCCCATTATCAACGTCCTAGGGGTTACCATTTATTAGAAATTGAACTGGACTGCTTGCATAAATATTGTGGCTGCAAGAGTAGGTCAGGGTCAAGGAATACTGTAGCAAGTAACCTCATCTCCTGACTCCAAAGTCTGTCCACCATCTACAAGGCACAAGTCAGTGATGGGGTGCAATGGATACTCCCCACTTGCCTGAATGCGTGTAACTCTAACAACAGTCAAGAAGCTTGACGCAATCCAGGACAAAGCAACCCCCACTTGATTGGCACCATTTCTACCAACTTCAACATTCACTCCCTTGAGCACCAATACAGCAGAGTGCACCATCTACAAGACACAGTGTAGAAATTCACCAACAATCCTCAGACAGTACCCTGTAGATAGCACCTCCAGTCACACACCATCCTGACTTGGAAAGGTACTGCTGTCTCATCACTGTTGCTGGGCCAAAACCCTGGAACTCCTTCCTTAACAGCACTGTGTGGGTGTCCCTACTCAGAATGACCTGCAGCGGTTCAAGATGGCACTTCATGACCATCTTTGCTGTGGCAATAACAGATGGTCAATAAATGTTGGTCTATCATGTCCCATCAATGATCAATCAGTTTGATGAGATTGACCTATGAGGACAACTGTTAAAAGTCCTTCCATCATTGGGTATGAGTGTCACTGGTCATAGCCAGCATCTACTTCCCATCCCCATCCCCATCCAGGATCACAGCATGAAGGATCAATCATTTAGGACTGAGGTGAGTCCTCTGTGTTGAGAATCTTTGGAGCTGTCGACCTCAAAGAGTGAGGGAGGTTTAGTTAATAAGTCAGAGATTACAGGTTTTAGATGCTATGGAAATTGATATGGTGCTGTACTGGAAAATAAATCAAAGTAGATAGTCAGTTACCATCTTACTGAATGGTGTAGCAGGCTTGAGGGGCAGAATGATCTACTCCCGCTTCAATTCTCATTGGCATGACATTTCATAGAAACATAGAAAGTAGGAGCAGCAATAGGCCATTTGGCCTTTCAAGCCTGATCCACCATTCAATATCAATCATGGCTGATCATCAGACTCAGTCCCCTGTCCCTAGTTTTCACCATAACCTTAGGTTCCGTAAGCCCTAAGAACTATATCTATCTACTTCTCAAACTCATGTGTTGTTTTGGCCTCATCTGTTTTCTGTTATAGAGAATTCCACAGGCTCACCACTCTCTAGGTGAAGAAATTTCTCCTCATCTTAGTCCCAATTGACCTACTCAGCATCCTTGGACTGTGACTGTGGTCCTGGACTCCCTGATCATTAGGAACATCCTACCTACATCTGCACTGCCTATTCCTCTTGGAATTTTATAGCTTTCTATGAGATTCCCCTTCATTGTTCCAAACTCCAGTGAATGCAATCCTAACCAACTCAATCTCTCCTCATATGTCCATGCTGACTTCACAGAATTCAGTCTGAGAAAACTTTGCTGCACTCCCTCTATCACCAGAACATCCTTCCTCAGACAAGGAGACCAAAACTGTACACAATACTCCAGGTGTGTTCTCACCGAGGCCCTGTGTAATTGCAGCGAGATATCCCTGTACCTGTGCTCGAACCCTCTCACTATAAAAGCCCTTTACTCTTGGTGTGCAAGAACAATCAGACCTCATTGCACAACTGCCTCCCCCAGGCTCACCCTCACCAACGTTCCTGCACCTCTGATGCTGCCTGGCCTGCTGTGTTCCTCCAGCTCCGCACTACGGTGTCACCACATCAACGTTACATTTCCTCTACACTCTTCCTACATTTCCTACACACTTACAGGATGTGCATGTTGCTGGCTGGGCCAGCATTTATTGCCCATTCTTAATTGCCCCTTGAGAAGGTGGGGGTGAGCTGACGCCGCAGCCCGTGTGCTGCTGGGACAGCGCCCTTGGGTGGGGTTGGATTTCCAGGATTTTGACCCAGCAACACTGAAGGGACGGCGATATATTTCCAAGCCAAGATTGTGAGTAGCTCAGAGGAAAACATTCCATTTATCTGCGTCTGTGATGTTGTGGCAGTGTGTGTCTGTACCTGTGTGCTCGTCTGTATGTTGGCAACTGTGTGTGTGGGTGTTTAGTTGGTGTGCAAGTGTGTGTCTGTGATTCTATTTATAAGTAAGGATTTGTCTATTTTTCCAATTATGAAATTGTGCATGTGTGAATGACGAAACCACTTATGTCAACGGCAACTAACTGCTTCTTGCTCACATTAAAGGCACAGCACACAAGCTGTTGCCTGTGTTTTTTCAGAACTACAGCAGAATTTGAAACAACATCAATAATTCCATCACTTAATTGATCACAGCTAACACAGTACATCTTCCCTGAGACTCCCCACTACACTGCCATTGGCTAAAAAACTAAAATGTTGCTCTCCACAATGTTAATTTCTGTGACTCTCCCTAGAGTCTCGTGGGAACCAGGCAAACACACCAGGAAAGTTTGCGTTCAAAGATAAGAGATAATGGAAACTGCAGATGTTGGAGAATCCAAGATAACAAGGTGTGGAGCTGGATGAACACAGCAGGCCAAGCAGCATCTCAGGAGCACAAAAACTGACGTTTTGGGCCTAGACCCTTCATCAGAGGGGTCCAGGCCCGAAACATCAGCTTTTGTGCTCCTGAGATGCTGCAAGTTTGCATTCAAAGCTGGGCCTGCCTAACAGTAGCACACGTCGCCTGTGGCATGTTTCCAAAGGCCTTGGGTTTGGAAGGAAAGGAATATGATTGAGACTCTGCAGTTCAGTGACCTGTGTTGGTTGGGGACTTGGACGAGGCCACTGTGGTGGAATAATCCCAGAGCCAGACACATCGAATCCTTAATAAAAACCAAAAGAACTGCGGACGCTGTAAATCATAAACTAAAACAGAAATTGCTGGAAACGCTCAGCAGGTCAGGCAGCATCTGCGAAGCAAAATCAGAGGAAGTGTCACTCACACTAAAACGTTGACTCTGATTTCTCTCCAAAGACGGCAGCCTCACAGCACCAGGGACCCCGGTTCTATTCCACCCTCAGGTGACTATCTGCGTGGAGTTTGCACATTCTCCCTGTATCAGCATGGGTTTCCTCCGGGTGCTCCGGTTTCCTCCCACAGTCTAAAGATATACAGATTAGGTGGATTGGCCATGGGGAATTGCCTGTAGTAGTCAGGGATAAGTAGGTTAGATGTGTTAGCTATGGAAATATAGGGCTGCAGGGAAAGGATCTGGGCGGGAGGATCTTTGGAGGGTCAGTATGGACTTGTTGGGCCAAATGGCCTGTTTCCACATTGAAGGGATTCTGTGATTAAAAGATGCTGCCACACTTGCTGAGCTTTTCCAGCAATTTCTGTTTTTGCAAGGAATCCATTCTTGGGAAGATATTGTTGAACAGATTTACTTTGGTGATCGCGATCACAGTTCTGTTATGTTTACTTTAGTGATGGAAAGGGATAGGTGTATACCACTGGGCAAGAGTTATAGCTGGGGGAAAGGCAATTACGATGAGATTAGGCAAGATTTAGGGAGCATAGGATGGGGAAGGAAACTGCAGGGGATGGGCACATTAGAAATGTGGAGCTTATTCAAGGAAAAGCTCCTGTGTGTCCTAGATAAGTATGTACCTGTCAGGCAGGGAGGAAGCTGTAGAGTGCGGAAGCCGTGGTTTACAAAGGAAGAGGAATCTCTGGTCAAGAGGAAGAAGAAGGCTTATGTTAGGATGAGATGTGAAGGCTCAGTTAGGGCACTTGAGGGCTACAAGGTAGCCAGGAAAGACCTAAAGAGAGAGCTCAGAAGAGCCAGGAGGAGACATGAGAAGTTGTTGGCGGATAGGATCAGGGTAAACCCTAAGGCTTTCTATAGGTATTTAAGGAATAAAAGAATGACGAAAGTAAGATTAGGCCCAATCAAGGATAGTAGTGGTAAGTTGTGTGTGGAGTCAGATGAGATAGGGGAAGCGCTAAATGAATATTTTTCAACAGTATTCACTCTAGAAAATGACAATGTTGTCGAGGAGAATACTGAGATGCAGGCTACTGGACTAGGTGGGATTGAGGTTCACAAGGAAGAGGTATTAGAAATCCTACAGAGGGTGAAGATAGATAAGTCCCCTGGGCCGGATGGGATTTATCCTAGGATCCTCTGGGAAGCCAGGATTGCTGAGCCTGTGGCATTGATCTTTAACTCATCATTGTCTACAGGAATAGTGCCAGATGACTGGAGGATAGCAAATGTGGTTCCCCTGTTCAAGAAGGGGAGTAGAGACAACCCTGGTAATTATAGACCAGTGAGCCTTACCTCAGTTGTTGGTAAAGTGTTGGAAAAGGTTATAAGGGATAGGATTTATAATCATCTAGAAAAGAATTATTTGATTAGGGATAGTCAGCACGGTTTTGTGAAGGGTAGGTCATGCCTCACAAACCTTATTGAGTTCTTTGAGAAGGTGAC
Source organism: Stegostoma tigrinum (assembly GCF_030684315.1). Taxonomy (NCBI): domain Eukaryota; kingdom Metazoa; phylum Chordata; class Chondrichthyes; order Orectolobiformes; family Stegostomatidae; genus Stegostoma; species Stegostoma tigrinum. The sequence continues at coordinate 16,350,548 of NC_081392.1, read as the reverse complement.
CAAACAGGTAGATGAGAGTAAACCGGTTGATGTGGTGTATATGGATTTCAGCAAGGCGTTCGATAAGGTTCCCCACAGTAGGCTATTGTACAAAATGCGGAGGAATGGAATTGTGGGAGATATAGCAGTTTGGATCGGAAATTGGCTCGCTGAAAGAAGACAGAGGGTGGTGGTTGATGGGAAATGTTCATCCTGGTGTCCAGTTACTAGTGGTGTACTGCAAGGGTCAGTGTTGGGTCCACTGCTGTTTGTCATTTTTATAAATGACCTGGATGAGGGCGTAGAAGGTTGGGTTAGTAAATTTGCAGACGACACTAAGGTCGGTGGAGTTGTGGATAGTGACGAAGGGTGCTGTAGGTTGCAGAGAGACATAGATAAGCTGCAGAGCTGGGCTGAGAGGTGGCAAATGGAGTTTAATGCAGACAAGTGTGAGGTGATGCACTTTGGTAGGAGTAACCGGAACGCAAAGTACTGGGCTAATGGTAAGATTCTTAGTAGTGTAGATGAGCAGAGAGATCTCGGTGTCCATGTACACAGATCCTTGAAAGTTGCCACCCAGGTTGACAGGGCTGTTAAGAAGGCATACAGTGTTTTAGCTTTTATTAACAGAGGGATCGAGTTCCAGAACCAAGAGGTTATGGTGAAGCTGTACAAAACTCTGGTGCGGCCGCACTTGGAGTATTGCGTACAGTTCTGGTCACCAGTTTATAAGAAGGATGTGGAGGCTTTGGAAAGGGTGCAGAGGAGATTTACTAGGATGTTGCCTGGTATGGAGGGAAGGTCTTACGAGGAAAGGCTGAGGGACTTGAGGCTGTTTTCATTAGAGAGAAGAAGGTTGAAAGGTGACTTAATTGAAACATATAAAATAATCAGAGAGTTAGATAGGGTGGATAGGGAGAGCCTTTTTCCTAGGATGGTGACGGAGAGCACGAGGGGCATAGCTTTAAATTGAGGGGTGAAAGATATAGGACAGCTGTCAGAGGTAGTTTCTTTACTCAGAGAGTAGTAAGGGAATGGAACGCTTTGCCTGCAACGGTAGTAGATTCGCCAACTTTAGGTACATTTAAGTCATCATTGGATAAGCATATGGACGTACATAGAATAGCGTAGGTTAGATGGGCTTGAGATCGGTATGACAGGTCGGCACAACATCGAGGGCCGAAGGGCCTGTACTGTGCTGTGCTGTTATGTTCTATGTTCTATGTTCTATGTTCTATGTTCTATGTTCTATGTTCTATGTTCTATGTTCTATGTTCTATGTTGATGTGATCCAGTCTGAGTCTAAGTGATCCTTTTGCTGGGGGAAATAGGTCTTCCCTGCCCACTTTGTCCAAACCCTTCAGTATTTACATCTGAATCCAATTCACTGAGGTTAGAGAACTGCCCAGAGTTTGATTCCTATTGGTATTCCTTTGATATGTTTATTGATGGCAGCTGAAACTGTTTGACACGCAGTAAAGTGCTATTTAAAATGTTATTATTAGTGTTCTCTCTCTAGCTGTTTGCTGAAATTGTGGGACTCCCTGATGCCATTTCAGAGGGTGCCCACTTGGTTACATAAAACCAGAATTAAAACATTTAATTTAGTCAAAAGGTAAGCAAATTACAAAAAAAAGTCTAGATATCAGAGTCCCAAGTCTTATCTCCACAATGGTGCAGGACATGCTCCAATCACTAGGCTACTGTTGCAATGCCAAAGGCCTGCCCTCGCCTTTGAGAAGGATATGGGGCAGGTCAAGGCAAATGGGGCTCATTTAGTTGAAGATCAGTGATAATGGGAACTGCAGATGCTGGAGAATGAGATAAAAGTGTGAAGCTGGATGAACACAGCAGGCCAAGCAGCATCTTAGGAGCACAAAAGCTGATGTTTTGGGTGTGTTCATCCAGCTTCACACTTTGTTATAAGATAATAAAATGTGAGACTGGATGAACACAGCAGGCCCAGCAGCACAAAAGCTGATGTTTCGGGCCTAGACCCTTCATCCAGAGAGGGGGATGGGGTGAGGGTTCTGGAATAAATAGGGAGAGAGGGGGAGGTGGACCGAAGATGGAGAGAAAAGAAGATAGGTGGAGAGGAGAGTATAGGTGGGGAGGGGATAGGTCAGTCCAGGGAAGATGGACAGGTCAAGGAGGTGGGATGAGGTTAGTAGGTAGGAGATGGAGGTGTGGCTTGGGGTGGGAGGAAGGGATGGGTGAGAGGAAGAACAGGTTAGGGAGGCAGAGACAGGTTGGACTGGTTTTGGGATGCAGTGGGTGGAGGCGAAGAGCTGGGCTGGTTGTGTGGTGCAGTGGGGGGAGGGGACGAACTGAGCTGGTTTTGGGATGCGGTGGGGGAAGGGGAGATTTTGAAGCTGGTGAAGTCCACATTGATACCATTGGGCTGCAGGGTTCCCAGGCGGAATATGAGTTGCTGTTCCTGCAACCTTCGGGTGGCATCATTGTGGCACTGCAGGAGGCCCATGATGGACATGTCATCTAAAGAATGGGAGGGGGAGTGGAAATGGTTTGCGACTGGGAGGTGCAGTTGTTTATTGCAAACCGAGCGGAGGTGTTCTGCAAAGCAGTCCCCAAGCCTCCGCTTGGTTTCCCCAATGTAGAGGAAGCCACACCGGGTACAGTGGATACAGTATACCACATTGGCAGATGTGTAGGTGAACCTCTGCTTAATATGGAAAGTCATCTTGAGGTCTGGGATAGGGGTGAGGGAGGAGGTGTGGGGGCAAGTGTAGCATTTCCTGTGGTTGCAGGGGAAGGTGCCGGGTGTGGTGGGGTTGGAGGGCAGTGTGGAGCGAACAAGGGAGTCACGGAGAGAGTGGTCTGTCTGGAAAGCAGACAAGGGTGGGGATGGAAAAATGTCTTGGGTGGTGGGGTCGGATTGTAGATGGCGTAAGTGTCGGAATATGATGCATTGTATCCGGAGGTCGGTGAGGTGGTGTGTGAGAACGAGGGGGATCCTCTTTGGGCGGTTGTGGCGGGGGCGGGGTGTGAGGGATGTGTTGCGGGAAATACGGGAGACGGGGTCAAGGGTGTTCTCGACCACTGTGGGGGGAAAGTTGCGGTCCTTCAAGAACTTGGACATCTGGGATGTGCGGGAGTGGAATGCCTCATCCTGGGAGCAGATGCGGCGGAGGCGGAGGAATTGGGAATAGGGGATGGAATTTTTGCAGGAGGGTGGGTGGGAGGAGGTGTATTCTAGGTAGCTGTGGGAGTTGGTGGGCTTGAAATGGACATCAAGCTGGTTGCTTGAGATGGAGACTGAGAGGTCCAGGAAGGTGAGGGATATGCTGGAGATGGCCCAGGTGAACTGAAGGTTGGGGTGGAAGGTGTTGAAGTGGATGAACTGTTTGAGCTCCTCTGGGGAGCAAGAGGCGGTGCCGATACAGTCATAAATGTAATGGAGGAAGAGGTGGGGTTTGGGGCCTGTGTAGGTGCATTGGGGAAACCAAGCGGAGGCTTGGGGACCGCTTTTCAGAACACCTCCGCTCGGTTCGAAATAAACAACTGCACCTCCCAGTTGCAAACCATTTCCACTCCCCCTCCCATCTTTCGATGACATGTCCATCATGGGTCTCCTGCAGTGCCACAATGATGCCACCCGAAGGTTGCAGGAACAGCAACTCATATTCCACTTGGGAACCCTGCAGCCCAATGGTATCAATGTGGACTTCACCAGCTTCAAAATCTCCCCTTCCCCCACTGCATCCCAAAACCAGCCCAGTTTGTCCCCTTCCCCCACTGCACCACACAACCATCCAGCCTCACACTTTATTATCTTGGATTCTCCAGCATCTGCAGTTCCCATTATCACTCACGCTTTGTTATCTCTCATTTAGTTGAAACTTGGTTGGTATGGGTGAGTTGGATTGAAGGGTCGGTTTCTGTGCAATATGATTCCATGTCTATAAAGCAGCTCACCACCCCTTCCCCAGGGGCATTTAGGGATGGGCAATAAAGTCAACCCAACCAGAGATGTTCCCATCCTGTGGAAGAATCTTCAAAAGTATAATCTAGATATGATTTCAAGTTTGGGGGGTGGGGCTGGCATGTTGTTGTCCTGAGTTATTTGAATTTTCCATTTTAATTTTAGTCTGTCCTCTCCCTCATGACATCAGTGAGGTTAAAGGGCAGCTGTGTGTTTAGAATCTATTATGCACAAGAATTGAACTCAGAATCAAAAGTAATATATTGATGTTTCAAAAAATAATGTACATAATAACGTAAAGAAATGACAATACTGACCCAGACTAAGCTCAATCCCTGCAGCTGACTTGTGTGTTGTTTGCCAGTAACCATAGAGACAATCTCTCATGGTAATTACGCATCGGCCCAAGGTAAATGAAACGCCTGTAATTCATGAATTTAAAACAGAACAAAAACAAAAGGGATAAATTGGAGGAGGGAGGCTTGGAAATGTTATCAGTGTGACTGTATGATACATCGATCAGCTTCATTTGTTTCAAAGCAGGTTCTAGAATGTTCCTCGACATCAGCCAAACATAGCTGGCAGTCTGTAGAGAGCGGAGCTGGTCACTCAGTCGGCTCCAACTCTGCCTGTCAAATTAAATAATCACACCCTGTTTTCTCCAAAATTCTCAAACTAGTGGAAAGATGGCCCTTGCGAGGTCCTGAAGAGGAAGGGGTTCGAATGGGGAGATGCCGGTGATGCAGGAATGTTGGGGAGATGGTTGAGGGACTCTGGTAATCTAGGACTCAGGTTAATGTCATGTCTCTGAGCATCCCAGATTTAATGGTCCCTCCAGTGGCCATGACAATAACCATTTGTTGATACAACAGCCTTCGAGTTCAAACCCTGCTAAGATTGTGGTGACCTACTCAATCAGCTGCCAGGGAGCAACCTGCATTCATTTACTGCCTTCAACATAGTAAAATGTCTTTAAGATACTTCTTGGGAGCCTAATCAAGCAAAGATGGGAAGGGGTGATGCTACTGAAGGCCTTCCTGTAAGGTTAAGGGGTGATCTGATCAAAGTCTTCAAGATATTGACAAAAAAAGACAGGGTCAATAAAACTAAACTATTTCCACTCTTTGGGGATTCTAGACCTAGAGGGATTAGTCCGAGAGGTCCAGATCGTTCAGGAGAGATGTTAGGAAGCACTTCCACACAAAGGGTTTGGAATTCTCTTCCACAAATGGCAGTGAATGCTGGATCAGTTGTTAATTGTATATCTAATTTTAGACAATTTTTTTATTATTAAGCAAAGCTATGAAGTGCTATGGGCCAAAGGCAGGGATATGGAGTTAGGACACAGATCATCCAACGTCTCATTGAATGATGGAACAGGCTTGAGGGGCTGAATGGTCCACTCCTGTTGGGAATGTGGACAGGAATTTTTAACACGGAAGTGTTGTAGGACTGGGTGCCGATTGTAGGTCAGAGAACACGGGGAGTGAGGAACTTGGCATAAGCTGGGGGTAGAGTTTTGGATGAGTTTGGGTTCGCAGAGAGTGTGAGGTGTGGGGGTGACCTGGGATAGTTGAGGGTAAACGTGACACACACAACAGAGGGCTCCAGCATCAGATGGAGGGCAGAATCAGGTGATGCTGTAGAGACACAAGTGGATGGTTTTGCTGGTGAATATTGAACAGCACGGCACTCCACAGGTCACTGATCAATCAAAACTTGCCACCGAAACACAGAATGAGACGTTCAGACATTTGATCAAAGAGGTGGGTGGCACGGTGGCACAATGGTGAGCTCTACTGCTTCAGGGACCTAAGTTTGATTCCATCCTTGAGCGACCTTCTACGTAGAGTTTGCACGTCCTCCCCATGTCTGTGTGTGATTCCTTCCACAGTCCAAAGGTGGATTGGCCATGGGAAATTGCCATAATGTCCAGGGATGTGCAGGGTTACAGGGATAGGTGAGATGCTGTTTGGAAGGTCAATGCAGAGTTGATGGGCCAGATGGCCTCTATCTGAACTATAGGGATTCTATCGAGAGGTTGGGCTTACAGAAAAGGAAGTGAGGTAGAGCAGTGTAGTGAGGGGGGGTTCTTTAATTCGATGGGGCCCAAGCAGCTGATGTAAGAGTGATAATGGGAACTGCAGATGTTGGAGAATCCAAGATAACAAAGTGTGAAGCTGGATGAACACAGCAGGCCAAGCAGCATCTCACGAGCACAAAAGCTGACGTTTCGGGCCTAGACCCTTCATCAGAGAACTCTCTGATGAAGGGTCTAGGCCCGAAACGTCAGCTGTTGTGCTCCTGAGATGCTGCTTGGCCTGCTGTGTTCATCCAGCTTCACACTTTGTTATCTTAGCTGATAGAATAGTTTCCGTTAGTGGTGGGGAGAGGGTGGAGGGTAAAAGCCATTGTTCGGAAGGTGTGCATGGGGAATGTAAGTGTAAGAATGTTTATCGGGTTCTGAATGGAAGATGGTAAAGGGGTCTTCAGCACAGTCCTGGCAATGAAGAAGACCCATATTTATTCCTTCAGTTTTTGTCAAAATGTTCATTTACATAAATGGAAGGGTTAAATTCATGGGTTAAAGTAAAACAAAGCCCACACATTGTGTGGTCGGTGCTCATGTGGGTTACCAGCTTTCTGTGGCAGAGACTTCCACAGTTCACTGCCCTTTTGAGTGGAGAAATGTTTACTCATTTCAATCCTAAATGGCCTACCCTATATCCTGAGGGAACCTAATAAGAAAGCAGCCCTATGGTCTGGTAAGAATATGTCGACTTTACCTGTATATTTTATATCCTAAGACTGTATTTCCTAATTCCAGGCTCCCCAAACAGCTGACGCATCCTCGCCACATCTAGTCTGTCCAGCCCTGTCAAAGTTTTAAGGTCTCAACGAGGCATCTCTTTATTCCATTAAACTCCAGCAAATACAGGCCCAGTCGACCCGACCCTCAGATAAAAACCTCCGTCCCAGGAACCAGAAACTTAGGTCAACTCTCTCTGAAACAAGAATAGAAATTCCTGGAAAAGCTCAGCAGGTCTGGCAGCATCTGTGAAGGGAAAAACAGCGTTAACATTTCGGGTCCAGTGACCCTTCCTCAGAACCTTGGAAAGTCTCCCCCATCAACCGTCTCTGAGCTCGCTCTATGTCAAGGACCTTTATAGAGGTTTATAAAATCATGAGGGGCATGGATGAGGTGAATATCTAAGGTCTTTTCCCCAGAGTGGAGGAGTCCAAAACTAGAGGGGCATAGGTTTAAGGTGAGGGGGGAAAGAATTAAAAGGGACCTGAGGGGCAACTTTTTCACACAGAGGGTGGTGCGTGTATGGAATGAGCTGCCAGAGGAAGTGGTGGAGGCTGGTACAGTTACAGCATTTAAAAGGAATCTGGATGGGGACATGAATAGAAAAATCTCCGAGGGATTGGGCCAAATCCTGGTAAATGTGACTATTTCAGACTGAGATGTCTGGTTGGTGAGGACCAGTTGGACTGAAGGATCTGTTTCCATGCTGTATGATTCTGTCACTAATAACTTCTTAGCAATGTTGAGGATGTAGCAACCAATTTGCGCACAGCAAGCTCCCAACAAATGGTAATATACCGACTAGGTCATTTGTTTTTCTTGATGTTGTGCATGAGATAAATATCGATGTTGGAAATCTGTGTGGGTTAACATCACGCACAGCCCTCTGCAGTGTTATTAAACACCGCACCTGACCTCAGCTCCTAAGGGCTCAACACATAGATTTTTCGAACCTTGTAGGCTTCAATTTGGAGGCTGTGTGTTTTGTGTTGCCTCCTCCCTCCATCGCGCAGTATCTTGAGATTCCTTTTCCATTTTTTAAAAATTCAGCTGCATTTGTGATTCTGTCCAAAAATAGCACTGGTTGTGTTGCTAGGTTACCAACAGGATGGAACATTTGCTTCACTGGTTGGATTCAGTGTCTCCCCCTTACCAAGGAGATGGTCACTACAGCCTCTCGCTGACTGGGTATGACGGGGTTGGGGTGGGGGGGGGGGGGGGATGTTGGGTGGTCTCAGCATCGGTAGAAATTCTTCTCTCATGAAAGCGAGCAGTTTGGTTCCAACGTAGCTCAGGCTTTGTGACACTCTGACCTGCAACACACCACCCAGGTTACAAAGAGCAGGGAATCAGGAAAAACAGTGCATTCACATCTTCATGCTGCAGCATTGCACAGGCAACAAAGTCACCTTTCCAAGTGTGTCCTTGATGTTGTTAGGAGTAGGAGGAGGCCATTCAGCCCATTTGAGCGTGTTCTGCCATTCAACATGATTGCAGCTGATCGTTTATCTCAACTTCCTGCTTTCTCCCCGTAATATCTAAACCTTCATTTATGAATATATTCAGTGACCTGGCCTCCACTGGTCTTCTGCGGTAGAGAATTGCACAGGATCGCTGCCCTCTGAGCAAAGAAATCTTTCTTCGTCTCAGTCTTCAATGGTCTATCCTGAGTTTGTGTCCCCTGGTTCTTGATTCCCTCACTAGGGAAACATCTTCCCTGCATCTAGTCTGTCCAGCCCTGTTGGAATTTGATACATTTCAATGAGGTCCCTTTTTCATTTTGCTACACACCAACTTATACAGTTGACCCCATCTCCCCTCAGATGATTAATCTGCCACTCCCAGGAACCCAGATCAATCTTCCCTGTACTCAGTCTGTGTCAAGTATATCCTTTCTTAGCAATGTAGAGAATCTGATAGCCAAGCTGCACACAGCAAGCTCCCAGGAAACCAATCATTAACCAAGGAGATCATTTGATATTGCGTGCGAAATAATTGTTAATCCTGACAAACCATGGAGATCTCTGCTGATAGGATGAAGTGCCAGACAAAATTTACTAAGAATTTGAAGTTTATCCAATGAGGAGAGGCTAAACAGATTGGGTCAGTTCCATTGGAGTTTCGAAGATCGAGAGGTGATTTTTATTGAAACATGTTCATTTCTGATTGACAGGGAAGACGCCGAGAGGATGTTTCTCCCTTGTGGGGTAGTGAAGGCTGAGGGGGCAGGAATAGGAAGTCCCTTGGAGATGAGGAGGAATTCTTTTCTCAGAGGTCAACATTTGGAATCCAAACAGAAGGGGAGGTGAGGTCTTCAAAATTTATTCCAGGACTGAGTCAGATGGATTTTCAATGGATGAGGGAGTTGAATTATCAAGGTAGGCAGGAGAGTGGAGTAGAAGACAGAGCGGGGTCAGTCCTGATTTTATTGAATGGTGAAACAGGCTTGAAGGGCCGAATGGCCTACTCCTAATATCGCAGTTATGCCATGTCACACCATGCAATGTTCAGAAATACGGCCACAGATAGCAGTCCCAGGGCTGGGTATTTGTATATGCTTGAATACTATCTCTGGAATGCATAATAAATGGGTGATGCATGATTGTCAGTGTCCAAGAATCTTACTGATTATATGAAATACATTCTACCCCCAACCCCTGCCAAAAAAGCCTTGAATTATATAAAGCTCAGGAGGAGGTCATAGAACTACTACTGTGTGGAAGCAGGTCATTTAGCCCATCAAGTCAACCCCGACCCTTCAAACAGCATCTCACCTACCAACCCCATCCCAATAACCCTGCACTCCCCATGGCTAATCTACCCATCCCTGGGAACTATCCGTAATTTAGCACGGCCAATCCACCCAAACTTGCACATCTTTGGACTGTGGGAGGAAACTGGTGTACCCAGAAGATTGCTAAGGAGAAACTAAGGTGTGGGGTGTGGGAGCTCAGAAGGGACTCTTGTGTTATAAGAGTGAATCACAGCTTGATTACTAACAGTTACTAGCTGCTTTGTACAGCACCTGCACTCTGTTCGTGACAAACGACAACACCTCCTGGTCATGAACCACTTTAACTCCCCCTTCCCCTCCCATGGGTGGCCTGTCCATCCTGGACCTCCTCCAGTGTCACAATGATGCCACCCACAAACTGGAGGAGTAGCACCTCAAATTTCGCCTCGGGACCCGACAGCCCAACGGTCTCAATGTGGACTTTATCATTTTCAAAATCTCCCTACTGCCCCCCCACACCCCCAGCCTCATCCCATGACCAACCCTCCTTCTCATCCGCGCATCCTTGACCTGACCCAACCTGCCCATCTTCTCCCCCACCTATCCGCCCCTCCCATCTGACTGACCAATCCCCACCACTCCCTACTTGCACTCACCTATCACCATCCCACCTGCCTTCCCCAGTCCCACCCCTCCTCTCTATTTACTTCAGGGCTCCCTTCCCCTCCCCCATTTAGAACATAGAACATAGACATAGAACAGTACAGCACAGAACAGGCCCTTCAGCCCACAATGTTGTGCCGACCATTGATCCTCATGTATGCACCCTCAAATTTCTGTGACCATATACATGTCCAGCAGTCTCTTAAATGACCCCAATGACCTTGCTTCCACAACTGCTGCTGGCAACGCATTCCATGCTCTCACAACTCTGCGTAAAGAACCTGCCTCTGACATCCCCTCTATACTTTCCACCAACCAGCTTAAAACTATGACCCCTCGTGCTAGCCATTTCTGCCCTGGGAAATAGTCTCTGGCTATCAACTCTATCTATGCCTCTCATTATCTTGTATACCTCAATTAGGTCCCCTCTCCTCCTCCTTTTCTCCAATGAAAAGAGACCGAGCTCAGTCAACCTCTCTTCATAAGATAAGCCCTCCAGTCCAGGCAGCATCCTGGTAAACCTCCTCTGAACCCTCTCCAAAGCATCCACATCTTTCCTATAATAGGGCGCCCAGAACTGGACACAGTATTCCAAGTGCGGTCTAACCAAAGTTTTATAGAGCTGCAACAAGATCTCACGACTCTTAAACTCAATCCCCCTGTTAATGAAAGCCAAAACACCATATGCTTTCTTAACAACCCTGTCCACTTGGGTGGCCATTTTAAGGGATCTATGTATCTGCACACCAAGATCCCTATTTCTGAGAACTAGGCCTGAAACGTCAGCTTTTGTGCTCCTCTGATGCTGCTTAGCCTGCTGTGTTCATCCAGCTCCACACTTTGTTATATCAGAGATGAGTTCTGAGAGGCAGGGGCAAGCTGAAATAACAGGTCAACCCCTACAGTCCTGTTTGTGGATTTTTGGCAGGAGGTAGAAATGAGCTGTGCGGGGTTGGGGGACTATTAGCTTGGAAGCAGATGGGGGTAGATCACCGGATGAAATGAGATCAGTAAGCGTGGTGAATACGATGGCCTGATATGTCATGGTCCAGGGGAAGGTAGGAGGAGGTGTCGGAGAGCTAGCACTCAGCCTCTGCAATTTAGAGGTCAGTACACCAGACTACAACAGCACCACGCTTATCAGCAGGCTTGATGACGAACGCAAGGTTAGGTCTAAGTGCACAGAGTGCCGTCAGTTCGAAGGGACATAGGTTGGATTTGTAGAGGGGGCAGAGAAATTGAGGAGACTGATGCCATGTTGACAGTTCTCAACGAAAAGATCGAGTGTAGGTAAAAAGCTGGAGGGAAGGGTTCAGTTGGAGGGAGAGTGTTGGAGTTGGGAAAAGGGGTCTGTGGGATGGGGAGAGGACTCTTATCCAAAGAAATGAGCACGGAGGCGAAGATGGTAGAAGGACAGTTTGGCGTCATGTCTGTGCCCGAAATTTGTTAATGTGAGGACGCAGAGGGATAAAGCTGAGGCCTTCGCTGAGTACAGAGCGTTCAGCATCGGAGAGCGGAAGGTTAGGAGGGATGGTGAATACCCGACAGGAGGTAGGGGGTGGTTCTGGGAGGGGTTAGAGTCAGAGGGAAGAGGAAGAGAGGTAAGTTCCAGAGAGCTGTGGGTATTTTTGAGTTGTTGCATCTTGTGGGCCTCGATGCCAGAAAGGAGGAGAAAGTCTCTTGTTAGCACGACGAATGATTATCTCACAGCGGTGTAATAGGATCATGATCTGTACACAGCAGCTGCCATTTTCCAGAGTGAATGCATTTCAAAGCACGGTGGGACAGCCTCAACTGGTGAACACCAATTTACAAAACAGATGCAAAAAAATAGAAATTGCTCACAGCACATAGAGAAAAATTCTTTCCGAATGTCCTTTCTCTCTCGAGCCGTAACCTTAACTCTGATTTCTCTCCACAGATGCTGCCAGACCTGCTGAGCTTTTCCAGCAACTTCTGTTTTTGTTTCAGATTTGCAATACCCCACAGTTCTTTCGGTTTTTGTTTGAAGCAAGTCTCTCTGGCTGCTCACTTCTGAAGTCCCCGACCCTGGCTCCACACTCCCACCTTCTGGTCAACTTGGGTAAACTTCACAGAACAGCATCTAATTCACCTCAGAGATAGTAAGAACTGCTGACGCTGGAGTCCGAGGTAACAGTGTGGAGCTGGAGGAACACAGCAGGCCAGGCAGCATCTGAGGAGCAGGAAAGCTGACGTTTTGGGTTGAGACCCTTCTTCAGAAATGGGGGAGAGGAAAGGGAGGTCAGAAATAAACACAGATAGGTGAGTGCAGGAAGGGAGTGGGGGGGATTGGTCGTTGGGTTGGGAGGCATGGGTAGGTGGGAAAGAAGATGGACAGGTTGTCAGGTCAAGGAGGCGGAGTTGAGAGGGAGGACTGGAAATGGGATGAGGCCGGGGTTGGGTGGGGGGGGGTGGTGGTGGGTGGTTGGGGAAAGAGATTTTGAAACTGGTGGATTCCATGTTTAGGCCATTGGGCTGTAGGCTCCTGAGGCAGAACATGAGGTGCTGCTCGAGTTGTGACACTGGAGGAGACCCAGAATGGACGTCGCCCAGCAAGTGAAAGTGGGGAAGGGTCGTTAAAGTGATTCGCGACCAGAAGATGTTGTCGTTTGTTAGGTACAGAGTACAGTTGCTCTACAAGTCTCCGAGATAACAAGGTGTGGAGCTAGATGAACACAGCAGGCCAAGCAGCATTAGTCTGAGTCTCCACTTGGTCTCACTGATGTAGAGGAGGCTACATTGGGAGCAGTAGACCAACTGATGAATGTACAGGTGAACGTCTGTCTGATATGGAAGGCTTGCTTTGTGCTTTGAATGGAGGCGAGGGGGGAGGCCAGGGGCACCTACATGGACTCCAGCTATCCTTGCATTTTCATAGGACACATGGAACAGTCCCTCTTCTGCTGTTACACCTGCACCATCCCCCACCTCTTCCTCTGTTACATCAATTCCTGTATCAGCGCTGCCTCGTGCTCCACGAGGAGCTTGAACAGTTTATCATCTTTACTAACACCTTTCACCCCAACCCCAAGTTTACCCGGACCATCTCTGATACCTCCCTCTCCTTCCGGGGCCTCTCTGTCCCCACCTCTGGTGACCACCTTGAAACTGGTATCTATTTCAAATCCACCGACCCCCATAGCTACCTAGAGTACACCTCCTCTCACCCACCTTCCAGCCATTCCCAATTCCTTCGCCTCTGCCGCATCTGCTCCCAAGATGAGGCATTCCACTCCCGAACATCCCAGATGTCCTCATATTTTAAGGACCGCAACTCCCCACCTTCAGTGGTCGAAAATGCTCTTGACTGCATTTTGTTTTTGTTTCCTGCACCTCTGCCCTCACACCCACTCCCGCAACAGAAACAAAGGTACAATCCCCCCCAGTCCTCACATACCACCCCACTAACCTCATCCAACATACCATTCTCCTCCACTTCCACCACCTCCACTCTGATCCCACAACCAAAGATATATTTCTCTCCCCACCCCTACCTGCCTTTGATAGGACCGCTGTCTCTTTGCAACTCTCTTGTCTGCTCCACACTCCCCAAAAGCCCCACCATTCCCGGCTCCTTTCCCTGCAACCGCAGGAAGTGCTCCACCTGCCTCTACACCTCCCGCACACCCCCTCCCCCCACCACCCCCTCACCTCCATCTAAGGAACTAAAAAAACTTTCCACATCAAACAAAGATTCATATGCACATCCATCAACTGTGTCTGTTGCTGCCGATGTCGGCTCCTCTGTCGATGAGACCAAACACAGACTTGGGGATGGTTTTGTACAGCACCTATGCTTGGTTTGTGACAAACGACAGCACCTTCCAGTCACCGAACCTTTTAACTCCCCCTCCCACTCCCTGGGCAACAGGTCCATCCTGGGCCTCCTCCGGTGTCACAATGACACCACCCACAAACTGGAGGAGCAGCACCTCATATTCCGCCTCAGGAGCCTATAGCCAAATAGCCTAAATGTAGATTTTACCAGTTTTAAAATCTCCCCACCCCCAGTCTCATCCCATGACCATTCCTCCCTCCCATCCCAGATAACAGCATGGAGCTGGGTGAACACAGCAGGCCAAGCAGCATCTCAGGAGCACAAAAGCTGACGTTTCGGGCCTAGACCCTTCATCAGAGAGGATTCTCCAGCATCTGCAGTTCCCATCATCTCCCTCCCATCCCTGCCTCTTTGACCTGACACAACCAGTCTGTCTTCTCTGCCATCTGTCTGCTCCTCCCACCTCACTGACCAATCCCCACTACTCCCAACCTGCACTCACCTATCATCATCCCACCTACCTTCCCCACCCCCACCCCCACCCCACGTCTCTATTTATTTCAGGGCTTCCTTCCCCTTCCCCCATTTCTGAAGAACCGTCCCGACCAGAAACGTCAGCTTTCCTGCTCCTCTGATGCTACCTGGCCTGCTGCGTTCCTGCAGCTCCAACACCGTGTTAAATCCAATTCACCTCTTCCTTTCTGGCCCAGAGGGACTCAGCAACAGGAGGGGGCCTGAAATTTAAAGGGTGGGTGGAACACCCATTGTTCGAGTCTCCCTGAATCTCACTCGACAGACCCTCAAGGACAAAGAGCTGAGCTGTTCTGCCACTCAAATACATGGGTTTTGTGAGTATTTTTAACCATAAGAACACAAGAAATAGGAGTAGGCCATTCCATAAGATCATGGCTGATCTTTTCATGGACTCAATTCTACTTACCAGCCTGCTCACCATAACTCTTAATCCCTTTACTGCTTAAAAATCTATCTTTGCCTTAAAAACATTCAATGAGGAAGCCTCAGCTGCTTCACTGGGCAGGGAATTCCACAGATTCACAGCCCTTTGGGTGAATAAGTTCCATCCCAAATCTGCTCCCCGATCTTTTGAGGCTGTGCCCCAAGTTCTAGTTTCATCTGCCATTGGAGACAACCCCCTGCTTCTACCTTGTCTATTCCCTTCGTTATTTCATTTGTTTTTATAAGATTATTCCACCCCCCACAGCCACAATTCTAAATCTGATTAACCTGTGTGGACATGTTCACACCTCTGGAAGCAGGTGGGACTTCCTGGAGATGCTAGCTCAGAGTTCGGGACATTACCACTGTGCTACAGGACACCTTGAGGAGTTCTGATCACTAAGTTAAGACTGGCTGATCCCAGAGACCCGACAAGGGCGGAATTTAAAAGAAGAATCAAACATCAACAAAGAAGTTTAATTTCTTCTACAAATCACAATAATCATTCTCCTCACTGTATAACTTAAGGATAAATCTGCCATTAAAATCTGGCAATTTTTAATATAATTTACATGTATGTACATAGAGATGAAAGTTTTAAACATCCTTCCTGTTTATTACATCTTTTAGAGTTGGTCCATCCCACAAGATGTCCTTGCTCTGCGAATGAATAGTCACATCTTTTTCTGCTATTTACATAATTTTACAGAATTACTTCATTTCCTAACTCGAGATTGCACAAGTATCGGTCGCTGGCTGGTCCAGCTTGTGAAATCCTTCTGAAGGGTGACCTTATAGAGGTATATAAAATCATGAGAGGCAGGGGTTGGGGTCAATAGCCGAGGTCTTTTTCCCCAGGGTGGGGAAAGTCCAAAACTAGAGGGGCATAGGTTTAAGGCAAGAGGGGGAAAGATTAAAAAGGGACCCAAGAGGAGACTTTTTCACATATAGCGATACATGTATGGAATGAGCTGCCAGAGGAGGTTGGTCGAGGCTGGTGCAATTATAATATTTAAGAGGCATCTGGATGGGTAGATGAATAGGAAGGGCTCAGAGGGATAGAGGTCAAACACTGGCAAATGGGACTAGATTTATTTAGGCTATCTGGTTGGCATGGATGAGTTGGCCCAAAAGATCTGTTTCCATGTTCTATGACCCTATGCTTCCCACCCACATCCTCTCTCCTGGAGTTGCAAAACTGACAGTGAGCACTAGGAGAGGCTGTGACCAAGGATATCGTGTCGCTGAGAGACTCAGCTTCAGGAACAAGTGTAGTGCAAATCAGGTTCATGGGCTGAGATTCGACTTGGGGCAAAATTAGGTTTCGTCGAGCACTCAACAGGTTGAATTCTGGGCAACGAATGCATGGTAGGATCCGATCCTGAAGATTTCCTTTAAGGTGTAGGATAACATTAATTTTCACCCCAGCCCTTCCTCCATCTTCTCTACAGTAATTTATCCAATTCAACACCACAGCACCTTCAAATGTTTCCTTTTTAAGCGTAGATTCTTTCGAGGAGCTTACACAGACATGATGGAGCGAATGGCACCCTGCTGTTTGACAATACTCAATGCTCTTTTGGAAATTCCTGCTTCCACTGACTTTCTAGATCAGAGCAACATGCCTTAAGTCCCCCTACAGTTCTTTTACTGAATATGTAAGTTCCATCTCCCTTTTGTTACCAAATCCTTTGCCAGTGAAACAACAGTATTTATTCTGTCAAAGCCCTCGGTCACTTTGAGCACCTCCATTATAATGTTTCTCTGTTTTGAGGAGATCTCTCTGGGATCTCCCTGTGTTAATCAGACACCATCAGGCTTAGTGAGTCTGTAAATTCACACCCTGCCTGAAGGATGAATTGGACCAAATGACTTCAGAATGAGACTGAAGCAGTGATTATTTCTATTCTTTCATGGAATGTGGGCATCACTGGCCAGGCCCAGCATTTACTCCCCTCCTGTAGATGCCCCTTGTCAAGGTGCTGGTGAGCTGCCATCTTCCACTGCTTCAGAGACAGTAGGAACTGCAGGTGCTGGAGAATCTGAGATAACAAGGTGTGGAGCTGGATGAACACAGCAGGCCGAGCAGGAAGGCTGATGATTCGGGCCTAGACCCTTCTTCAGAAATGGGGGAGGATCTAGGCCTGAAACGTCAGCCTTCCTGCTCCTCTGCTGCAGCTTGGCCTGCTGTGTTCATCCAGCTCCACACCTTGTTATCTCATCTTCCACTGCTGCAGTCTACCTGCTGTAGGCTGACCCACAATGCCCTGAGGGAGGGAATTCCAGGATTTTGACCCAGTGACACTGAAGAAACGGCGACAGATTTCCAAGTCGGGATGGTGAGTGGCTCGGAGGGGAACTTGCAGGGGATGGTGTTCCCATGTATCTGCTGCCCTTGTCCTTCTGGACGGAAGCGGTCGTGGGTTTGGAAGGTGCTGCTGGAGGACCTTCGGTGAATTTCTGCAGTGTGTCTTGGAGATGGTATACCCTGCTGCGACTGAGCGTCAATGTTGGAGAGAGAGAGAGATTACCCTTCCTTTTTAACTAAACCAATTTGCTCTATAATGCGTGGCCATTGGAGAAGAGTTAGCTAATTCAGGAACACGGTGCCTGAAAGATGGGCTTTTGATTGGCTGGGGACATTACAGATGCACATCAGATAGTTGAGGCTTACATCAAAACACGATGTCCCTCTCTTTCCTCCTTTGTTTGAAAACACATCTGGATAATCTGTTGGGGGCCTCACGAGATCCCAAGATCTCGATTTCAACTACACTCCAGTTTTGCAAACGATGCACGCTCAGTTAATGATCCTGCACACCCCGTTTCCCCCCTGCCAAAATCAGTGACTTTCAGGGATATGGTGGCGTCTCCAATGTGGATGGTGTAATCTTCTCCTTGGTAATGTGGGATGGATGGTCAACAAAATGCTACCCACGTCCACGACAGGGAACGTAAACAATAGTAAACTGAAATGACTGGCAACGCATTCTGTTTGACGGGTAAAGCCACATCATTGTTGACCCAGGATGATCCCCAAAATATCCAACCAAAATATTTACAGTGGGAGGTCATTTTTACACTGCCTAGCTGTATCCAAGCCTTCTCTCTCAGTGAGGCACCGTGGGACAAAGGGGTGGATGTTACAGGAAATCAGCCTGTCGAAATTGGCTTTCTGCGTGTCAATTCAGCGAAATGACTTTCCTAAAACACAGTGCTACAGGTTCTGCCACCTTTTTCTTGTGAGGGAAGAAGGAAATTGCGGATGAGGCTTGGCCACTATCATCACACCCATTATTTAGGGCTGCTAACCGTCTAGGGGTAGCGTCAAGTCTTCAGAAATTGACGAATCATCTTCAGGCCCCTCCAACCCTGTGACAAAAACTCAAGAAAGAAAATAAAAATGATTGTATCGTTTCAAAGAAAAATTTTGATTTCCTTTTGCCGCATTAAATAAATTTTTTTGGGGGGGGTGTGGGGGAGAGCTGGACAGGCTTTCTGACATGTAGCTGGATTTCATAGGGTGAAGCCTTCACCTGTAGGCCCCGTAAGATTGGCAACCCTCAATCCACCACAAACTGCTTTGAAAGGCTATTTGTGCTCAAGTATTGTCCATCCCACTCCATAATCCATCCCCTGCCCCCAAAGAGGGTGACAGAAGGGGTCATTTTTGCGGAATCCATTACTGTTGATGCTGAATGTTTGAATGGCGAGGCCCTCTCAGTGGGTGACCCCTTCAATCACGTAGTTTGTCTTACGAATTGGACAGTTCAAATTTCAAACCGGCCAATCGGAGAGCGGGGTCTTGACACGCCAGAGTCAAGGGGGAGAGGTGCTGCAGGCCTGGCGCCAGGACCAGTTGCTAGGCTTTGCGGCCTAGCAGTTTCAGCGCATGTGACCCTCCTCCACACTGTAAATGGACTCTTTGTGGAGGGCCAGGTCAGTCTGGCAGAGTGGGACTGTCCCGTCAGCAGTCTGCCCCTCGAGGTCGATGTCCAGCAAGCTCCGGACACAGCCCGTGTCCAAAACAGGTGGGCAGGAGGTGCCGAGGCGTTCGCCCGCGGAGTCGGTGTTGCCGGGGGTTTCGGTGCCACTGCCTGGAGACGAGCTGTGAGTCCTGGAGAAGGAGACAAACCGCCAGGGGTCAATCCTTGGGCGGCCCGGCACGGGCCGGGGCCTCGGTGCAAACTCCAGGGTCTTCGGTCTCTCCAGGGCTGCGTCCCTATCCGACGTTTTCCGCCGCAGGATCGGGGGCAGAAAGGAGCTGGGATCTGGAAGACGTGGGATCTCAGTGGAATCCTTGGGAACACCTTGGGAGCAAAAAGGAGGAATGTGAGTGGGAACCAGTGGGTCTAGCCGAGGAGAGGAACAGGGGTGGGTTAGGTGTGGTGACGGGGAGGGGTGAGGGGGACAGGTGGGGAGGGGTTGGGTTGGGGGGAGTGGGGAGTGGAGGGGAGGCCAGTGGAGGGGTGTAGTGGTAGGGAAAGCGAGCAGAGGGGAGGGGTGGGGCGGGACAGGACAGGAGGGGTGGGCATGAGAGGTGAGGTGTGGAGTTGGGTGAGAGGGGAGGTGGAGGGGAGGGGTGGGGTGGGAGGTGAAGGGAGGGGCGGGAGGTGAAGGGAGGGGAAGGGAGGGGTGGGAGGTGAAAGGAGGGGAAGGCAGGGGTGGGGTGGGTGGTGAGGGGATGTGTGGGCTGGGGTTATAGTTGGGTTTTGTTGAGGTATGGGGTGGGGTGAGTGGTAGGCAGGGTCGATGGAGTGAGGGCAGGTGGGACATGGGACGTGGGATGCGAAGTGATGGGTGGGGGCAACAGGTCGGGGTTGGGGTGGTAAACCAGAAAGACTTCTTCCTCTGTTCAGTGACCAAGGGACAAAGGATTGAAGACAATTAGTGAACAGCACGAGCAGAGGTCACAAAGACCTCTCCAGCCCGGAAACAGGCCATTCGGTCCAACCAGTCCATGGTGTTTACAGGAGCTGCCTCCCGCTTTACCTCATCCATCTTTGGAAATCTCCACAACAGGAGATTGTGGGTATTCCAATGCCAAACTTATTTAAGGCTGGGATGGACAGTTTGCCTCTCGGGGAATCTAGGCACTGGGGAACAGGCAGGTGGGACTAGTTTAGTTTGGGATTATGGACTGGTTGGACCGAAGGGTCTATTTCTGTGCTGAATGACAATAAATGGTGGTGAAGAGCACAGAGCAGACAGATTTTTCAATTCTCTTCAGAGGCTTACCTGTGTCCACAAGTTTGTGCGTACTGCTGTCTGATGGAGTCCTCCTGTGCGTCTGGGTCTGGGTCTGGGCCTGCTGCCGGATTGCGCTATCTGATGGGATCCTCCTGTGCCCCCGTTTAACGGCAGAGGCTGCGCTGACGTGCGTCGGGGTGAGCGACTGCCTGGGGTCCCTCTTGAAGGTTTCCACTGTTAGGTCAACCAGGGGGTTGACGGGTTGGGCCCGGGTAGGGCTATCAGCACCATCTGGTGTGGCGTAGGTGCCAGCTTCGTCGCTGTCGGACTGCAGGAGCGAGCGGGTGGAGTTACAGTCTGAGACCGAGGACAGAGAGAGCAGTGTGACTGAGGACGAGCCCTCCAGGGATGGCAGGACAGACTCCTTCCTGTGCGCCAGGTAGCTTGGGGAGCTGTCGGAGTTGCGGCTCTGGCCTGAGCGCTGGAAGATGCCCTCCCGCTTCTTCTCCTGTTCATCCTGCAGCATCTGCTGGCGGCCCAGCGAGAGAAGATCGCAGCTCAGCGCCACGGAACTCAAGATGCTGGCGCAGCCCAGGAGTACCAGCTCGCTCCTCCTGCGCTGGGCACTGCGCTTGCAGCTGTCGGCACTCAGGCCGTAGATGACGGGGGAACTGTCGTCCGTCAGGCTGGACCCGCTCTCCTGGAAAGCCAGGGTGACCGGCGACTGGCTCAGACTCTGGAACCGCCCTCCAGCTGGGCTCTGACCCTCTGCAAAAAAAAGATGGAAATCAGTGTGAGGTATTCCAGCGACACTGCTCCCCTCGAGCAAAACGTTCCACCAGGGAATTCCCCAGGCCGCGCATTTCTGTAGCACCTTTTGCAAGCCCAACCCAGGGGCAAATGGTCAAAGGTCAGCTCGGCTCGGTGAGGGAAGGGTTTGCAAGTTCCAGTCCTGCTTCATTGATTTGATCGCAGAGCCCAGGCTGTCACTCCCGAGGGCTGAGGGAGTGCTGCGCTGTCTGAGGTCCCTCTCCTGCCTCCAGGGCCGGTGTTAGAATCTTGTTATTTTGAGGGAGGGAGTTCTCCTCAGTGCCCTGCGGCCAATATTTGTCCCTCAACAAGCAGCACAAATTCAGGCCACCTCATCGTTACCTGACAAAGGAGCAGCGCTGCGAAGGCCTGTGATTTTAAACTGAACTTGTTGGGCTATAACCTGGTGCGCTGTGACTTGGGACTTTGCCCATCCCAGTCCAACACCACGCCTCCACATCGTGATCTAGTCATTAGCTCACTGCTCTTTGTGGGAGCTTGCTGTGCACAAATTGGCTACCATGGTTCCCACATCACAGCAATGTCTACATTTTTTTGATCTGATTTACCTAGCTATAGTGAAAGGTTTTGTTTTGTGTGCATTATAGGCAGATCACATCATACTAAGTGCATAGGGGGATTCGAGCGAGGAATACAATGTTATAGCTGCAGAGGAACAGCGAGGTCAACATTTGATTTGAAATTTGAGAGGGCCATTCCGCAGTCTAATAACAGCAGGGAAGAAGCTGTTCTTGAATCTGTTGGTACATGTGTTTAAGCTTTTGTGTCTTCTGCCTGATGGAAGAGATTGGAAGAGATTATAACCGGGGTCTTGATTATGTTGACTGCCTTCCCACGGCAGTTGGATGTACAGATGGAGTCAGTGGACGGAAGCTAAAGTGCTTTGGAATGATGTGAAAGGTGCCATACAAATGCAAGTCCTACCAGTGAGCCAGAAGCCGAGAGCGTCAACATTCAGACCGTCCCTCGCCCACTTCCCCCCCCCGGCACATTCTGCACCTCCCCAAAGCCGACACACACACCCCTCACGTCCCTGAAAACCCTCCCCTCAGTCTCTCACATCTGCATTTCAAAGGTGGGAGTCACTGGCCATTGAGCAAGGAACAGTTGTTCAATCAATTCCCCCTTCCTTTCTCCAGACAAGGACATTGAGGTTAATCGCAGAAATTCCCAATGTTCCCGGCGGATACTGGGGGAAGTGGGGGGTGGGTAGCACAAAAAAGCAGGTTTCTGTCCCCCACCCTCCCCCTCTTCCACAGATTCTCCGAAGGGAGTTGTGTACTTACCCATCTCAGTCAGGCTGGCAAAGCCCATGGTGATGGGAATGTGCCGAGGGGACTTCCCCAGACTTGGTGCACTCGAAGACCAAAACTTGCTGCCATCACCCAGACACCTCAACCTGCAGAGGGCAGCAAAGAGACGGGCTCAGGAACCTTAACGGCCATTGGGCCCATCGGAACACACTCTGTGCTAGATTACCTCCAGCAGCCAACAGCAACCTGAATGTTCGCTTCAATTATTTACCCTGCCCATTCTGCCGAAACATTCCAGCTAGCAATTTGGATAAAAATAAAAATGAGGGTTTAAAAAAAAGTGTTATTTCCTCTAACTGCAGTAATTTGTGTTATGTTAAATTCTGTTTCTGCTTCATTAACTCAATCGTTGTTATGTATCTAGTATCGGGAAGGCAATGGCCTGGTGGTATTATCATTGGACTGTTAATCTAGAGACTCGGATAATGTTTTGGGGACCTGGGTTCAAATCTGACTACAGCATCGAATTCAATAAAACTAAACTGGAATCGAGTCTAATGATGACCGTGAATCCATTGTCAATTGTTGGAAAAGCCCATCTGGTTCACTAATGCCCTTTAGGGAGAGAATCTGCCATCCTTACCTGGTCTGGCCTACATGTGACTCCAGACCCACAGCTATGTGGTTGAATTTTAACTGCCCTCTGGGCAATTAGGGTCGGGCAATAAATGCTGCCTGGCCAGCGATGCTCTGACCACATGAATAAACATTTAAGTGTCCAGTACCTGTGATGGATCCTGGGGGACTGTGGCGTAGCCGTGATGTCACCGAGCTAGTCGAATGTTCTGGGGATGCAGGTTCAAATCCCGTCACAGTCAATGGTTAAAAACACATCTGGTTCACTAACATCCTTCAGAGAAGGACATCTGCCTTTTTTACCCAGGCTGGCCTATTTGGGATGGGCGCTAAGGGCGACCTAGCAGCAACATCCACAGCCCACAGATTTTTGAACTATATCTTATGTATCCTTTGCACAGGGTCAAAAACCTGGAACTCCAACACCCGACTCCCAACCAAGGGCTTCTTCTCAGGGTACGGGAGCCCAAAACTAAAGGGCATAGGTTTGAGGTGAGAGGAGATAAATTGGACCGTAGGGTCTGCTTCTGTGTTATATGTCACTGAGACCACATGCTCTCCTAGGAAGGGTTTAGCGGGATATGGGGCAATGCTGGCAAATGGGGCTAGATTAATTTAGGAAATCTGGCTGGCATGGACGAGTTGAATCTGGCTGGCATGGACGAGTTGAATGCATGCCAAGAATCTGTCTCCATGATATATGTCTATGACTCTACAGCTCACCACCATCTTCTGAAGGGGTGACTGGGGACGACTGAGCAATAAATGCTGGGCCCAGCCTGTGATGCCCTTGAGTGAATATTAAAAAAAAAACATAAAGCACATTCCAGGGATGGCTTCTGTTTATCATAGATAACAAAGTGTGAGGCTGGATGAACACAGCAGGCCAAGCAGCATCTCAGGAGCACAAAAGCTGACGTTTCGGGCCTAGACCCTTCATCAGAGAGGGGGATGGGGTGAGGGTTCTGGAATAAATAGAGAGAGAGGGGGTGGCGGATCGAAGATGGAGAGAAAAGAAGATAGGTGGAGAGGAGAGTATAGGTGGGGAGGTAGGGAGGGGATAGGTCAGTCCAGGGAAGACGGACAGGTCAAGGAGGTGGGATGAGGTTAGTAGGTAGGAAATGGAGGTGCGGCTTGGGGTGGGAGGAAGGGATGGGTGAGAGGAAGAACAGGTTAGGGAGGCAGAGACAGGCTGGGCTGGTTTTGGGATGCAGTGGCGGGGGGAGTGTATTTATCAGATTAGTTTGTAGACTGTGGCACTGTTTACTTTGAAGAATAGAAGACTGAGGATGGAGGTGCACATAATTACATCAGGATTGGATGAGGTTAAGAAAGGAAAGTTTCTGCTCGCTGATGATTACAAGGTGTTGGTTAATATTGGTTGTGGGTAACGTGTGGCAGATCATTTCACAGTGAATGGCAAAACACTCCCAAACCTGTCCTTGGAATGTAGCTCCTTCCAGGCATTATTCTAAGCTGCAGGTTTAAACGGTTTAAGGTGGTTGAGAGGACTGCTGGGGTACACATTGTTCTCTCACTCACCCACCACTCACTGTAATGAGGATTTTACTTCCGCCCAATTGCGGGCATCTTCCGGAAAGGTGGTGGGGGGGAGGGGGAGCGGTGAAAGGAGTGGGGACGAGGGGCTGAGGGAATCAGAATGACCCCTGCCTCTGGTCAGTGACCAAGGGATAAGAGACTGAAGGCAGAGCAGCCCGAGCAGAGTTCACAAAGAATCCTCCAGCCCGGACACAGGCCATTCAGG
Source organism: Stegostoma tigrinum (assembly GCF_030684315.1). NCBI lineage: Eukaryota > Metazoa > Chordata > Chondrichthyes > Orectolobiformes > Stegostomatidae > Stegostoma > Stegostoma tigrinum. Next base: position 16,325,989 of record NC_081392.1, on the reverse strand, counting down.
CCAGCCCCCGGGATATCGTGCCCATTGGTGAAGGAAGATCCTCACCTGTCCTCACCACCCAGACGCTCCTTCTGCTGCGTTGAGCTGGGGCCCCAGGTCCGCCCTTTCTTCTTGTGACCCTCGAACTCTTCACGTTTGTAAACAGTGCTGCGGCCCCAGGTCTGACAGCCCTCTCCAGGGGTCACTGCAGGGAACAAGCATCTCAGTCACCCATCTGCAATCTCACACACTGACCCAAGCAGCTCCTCTCCGACACCCCACCCACCCAACCCTGACTAACACCAACTGGGACCCTCCTCCACAGGCTCCTTTCCCTGAGGATTCCACCATGATTCAGATGTTTGTAATTGCGCCTCACAGCCAAAAGTTCAGGGGTTCAATTCCCACAACAGTGACACGAGCAAAAACAAAAATACAGGCCGATGCTCTCAGTTTGGCACTGTCGGAGGGTCAGTGCCGAGGGAGCGCCGCACTGTCGGAGGGTCAGTGCTGAGGGAGCGCCGCACTGTCGGAGGGTCAGTGCTGAGGGAGTGGGCACTGTCGGAGGGTCAGTGCCGAGGGAGCGCCGCACTGTCGGAGGGTCAGTGCTGAGGGAGCGCCGCACTGTCGGAGGGTCAGTGCTGAGGGAGCGCCGCACTGTCGGAGGGTCAGTGCTGAGGGAGCGGGCACTGTCGGAGGGTCAGTGCCAAGGGAGCGCCGCACTGTCGGAGGGTCAGTGCCGAGGGAGCGCCGCACTGTCGGAGGGTCAGTGCCGAGGAAGCGCCGCACTGTCGGAGGGTCAGTGCTGAGGGAGCGGGCACTGTCGGAGGGTCAGTGCTGAGGGAGCGCCACTCTGTCGGAGGGTCAGTGCTGAGGGAGCGCCGCACTGTCGGAGGGTCAGTGCTGAGGGAGCGGGCACTGTCGGAGGGTAAGTGCTGAGGGAGTGCCGCACTGTCGGAGGGTCAGTGCTGAGGGAGCGGGCACTGTCGGAGGGTCAGTGCTGAGGGAGCGCCGCACTGTCGGAGGGTCAGTGCTGAGGGAGTGCCGCACTGTCGGAGGGTCAGTGCTGAGGGAGTGCCGCATTGTCGGAGGGTCAGTGCTGAGGGAGTGCCGCACTGTCGGAGGGTCAGTGCTGAGGGAGCGCCGCACTGTCGGAGGTTAGTGCTGAGGGAGCGGGCACTGTCGGAGGGTCAGTGCTGAGGGAGTGCTGCATTGTCGGAGGGTCAGTGCTGAGGGAGTGCCGCACTGTCGGAGGGTCAGTGCTGAGGGAGTGCTGCATTGTCGGAGGGTCAGTGCTGAGGGATTGCCGCACTGACGGAGGTTAGTGCTGAGGGAGCGGGCACTGTCGGAGGGTCAGTGCTGAGGGAGTGGACACTGTCGGAGGGTCAGTGCTGAGGGAGTGCCGCACTGTCTGAGGGTCAGTGCTGAGGGAGTGCCGCATTGTCGGAGGGTCAGTGCTGAGGGAGTGCCGCACTGTCGGAGGGTCAGTGCTGAGGGAGTGCCGCACTGTCGGAGGGTCAGTGCTGAGGGAGTGCCGCACTGTCGGAGGGTCAGTGCTGAGGGAGCGCCACGCTATTGGAGGTGCCACACTGTTGAAGCCACTGTCTTTCTAAATAAGACATTAGACTGTGGCTCCCTCTGTCATTTCAAGTGTGTACAACAGTTCCAAGGTGCTCTCTTAAAGAAGGAGTATTCTGCCAATCGTTATCTCCCAGCCAAGATCACTGAAACATTTGGTCCAGTCATTATCACCCCACAATGTGCGAGTAAATTGGCTGCAGCATTTGCAACATCACATCAGTGGTCGTGCTTTGGCAAAGAAATGGCTGCAGGGGGTCTACTGCATCCATTGCTCCCGACCTGGCCTCCTCTACATCAGTGAGACCAAACGTAGGCTTGCAGACCGCTTTTGTGGAACACCTATGCTCTGTTTGCCACAAACGACAACACCTCCCAGTTGCGAACCATTTCACCTCCACCTCCCCCTCCCCCTCCCATGGGTGACATGTCCATCCTGGGCCTCCTCCAGTGTCACAACGATGCCACCCACAAACTGGAGGAGCAGCACCTCATATTCCGCCTCGGCAGCCTACAGCTCAACGGTCTCAATGTGGACTTTATAGTTTCAAAATCATCCCCCACTGCCAGCCTCATCCAATGACCAACCCTCCCTCTCATCCCCACCCCCTTGACCTGTCCATCTTCTCTCCTACCTATCCGCCCCTCCTGCCTCACTGACCAATCCCCACCACTCCCTACCTGCACTTATCTATCACCAGCCCACCTACCGCCCCCAGCCCCACCCTTCCTCCCTCTATTTATTTCAGTGCTCCCTCCCCCTCCCGCATTTCTGAAGAAGGGTCCCAAACCCAAAACGTCAACTTTCCGGCTGCTCTAATGCTGCCCAGCCTGTTGTGTTCCTCCAGCCCCACGCAGTGTTATCTCTGACACTAGCATTGGCAGTTCTTGCTATCTCTGGCTGCAGAGCTCAATTCAGTTTGGTAACCAGGGAGGCCACAAGGCGGCAGCTTTGTTCCACTTTACACCAAGTTCATTTGCAGCTCCTGCACCACATTTCCATCACTGTCCCGGCAAACTCCAGCCAGGGTCCCCGTTGCACACAGTGTAGGATCTCCCATTGTCTATTCTAGAATTTATCCTCTAATGAGGCAGGGACCGTAACAACTGCTCTTTCCCGAATCTCCAGCCTCCTGAACCTCCAAATGGAAATAAAAACACCATGTGGCAAAGTAAGAACAAAAAATTGTATTAGAGACAGTAGGAACTGCAGATGCTGGAGAATCTGAGATAACAAGGTGTGAAGCTGGATGAACACAGCAGGCCAAGCAGCATCAAAGGAGCAGGAAAGCTTGCCGTTTCGGGCCTCGACCCTTCTTTCTGATGAAGGGTCTAGGCCCGAACCTTCAAGCGTTCCTGCTCCTCTGATACTGCTTGGCCTGCTGTGTTCATCCAGCTCTACACGTTGTTATCGCAGAAATTGTATTTCCTGGTTAAAGCCTGCTTTCACCACACTTCCCACCTCCTCCCATCCAACTTCGTCTTTAGCGCAGACACCGCCCCATCCCTGCAATTTAGTGGGATCTTTCTGAGCTCAGTTTCAATTATTAACACCTTTGAGATCATCTCGGGAATATGGAGAAGCTGATATCTTTTTCCAAGAACATCCAGGGGGCTACCGCTGACCAGAAACCTAACTGGACTCCCCAGATAAACACAGCAGCTCTAAGAGCAGGTCAGAGGCCAGAATCCTGCAGCGAGTAACTCACCTCCTGGCTCCCCAAAGCCTGTCAACCATCTACAAGGCACAAGTCAGGAGTGTGATGGAATACTCCCCACTTGCCCTGGATGGGGGCAGCCCCAACAACACTCAAGAAGCTCAACACCATCCGGGACAAAGCAGCCCCCGCTTGATTGGCACCACATCCACAAACATCCCACTCCCTCCCGCACCGACGCTCAGTCGCAGCAGTGTGTACCATCTACAAGATGCCCTGCAGAAACTCACCAAAGATCCTCAGGCAGCACCTTCCAAACCCACGACCACTTCCAACCAGAAGGACAAGGGGCAGCAGGTACATGGGAACATCACCCCCTGCATGTTCCCCTCTGAGCCACTTACCATCCTGACCTGGAAATATATTGCTGTTCCTTCAGTGTTGCTGGATCAAAATCCTAGAATTCCCTCCCTAAGAGTGTAACGACAGCATATGGACTGCAGCAGTTCAAGAAGGCAGCTCACAACCACCTTCTCAAGGGGCAACTAGGGACGGGCAATAAATGCTGGGCCCAGCCAGCGACACCCACACCCCATGGCTGCTTAAAAGAAGAGACTACTGTTGGGTGATTTAAACCAGAAACCTTTAAAATTACAAAAGGGTTTATTAAAATGCCTTTCAGAGGGCTGAGGGTGGGGATTTAAACTTGCTTTATTGAACTACAAGTTTGAGAAATTGTGTATCACTTTCCCCGAAGAATCCAATACTCACAGACCCATGAAGCTGCAGCTAGACTCCACCTTACAGCTGTCACTGTGCCGGTAACTAATGCTCCCGACCAATAGAGAGATTCTCGATTCATGGAGCAGGTGCTAGCATACCGGAGATACTACAACAACAACTTACAGCGAATGGCCCTCAGTCGGGGGATCATGATGGGGCTGCCTGGGGGACTCGATCCATCTGTCACCTGACCCTTCCACTTGTCCACAGTTGGTGAGGCCTGCACTGTGATCTTGTGCTCAAACCCTTTCGGACAAACAGAAATCATCATGTTATCTTTCTGTTGGAAGAACATCCACAGGACCAGCAAGAACAGCACCAGGGATCGGCCTTAATCAACCTGTTTGAGGATGCAATGACACACCTCCGGGACAGGTCCGGCTTGAATCTGGGCATCCTGGCTCAGAGGAAACGACACCACCACCACACCACAATAGCCCTGCAAGAAGTAGGCCATTCAGCCCTTTCAGCCTGTTCCAACATTCAATAAAGATGGTGGCTGACACGGTTTTGTCCTCAGGGTCACTTGCACGTCCTGGTTTCTCTTGTAACTCATGACCGGAGCAAAAATGTTGGAATATTCAACAATCCAGCCCCCACTGTTCCCTGAGGAAGAGAATTCCACAGACTCATGAGCATGAAGGAAGAAATTCCTCTTTGTCTCCAGCTTAAGAGAGAGATCACTTATTTTTAAGCTAGTTTGAGATTCCCCAGGAGGGGAGCCAGGCCCAGTTCTGGCTGCCCTGTTACAGGAAGGATATTACTAAACTGGGGAGGGTTAGAACATAGAACATAGAAAAGTACAGCACAGTCCAGGCCCTTCGGCCCACGATGTTGTGCCGTGGAATAATCCTAATCCAAAAATAAAATAACCTAACCTACATTCCCCTCAATTCACTGCTGTCCATGTGCATGTCCAGCAGTCGCTTAAATGTCACTAATGACTCCGCTTCCACGACTACCACTGGTAAACTATTCCATGCGCTCACAACTCTCTGGGTGAAGAAGAGATTTGACCAGGATGTTGCTGGGAATGGAGGGTTCGCGTTATAAGGAAGGGCTGGGGTTATTTTTCACCAGGAGGTTGAGAGATGACCTCACATAAGTTTAGAAAATCATGTGTGATGTGGATAAGGTGAATCGCAGATGTATTTTACCTAGCGTTGGGTATTTCAAGACTAGGGGGCACATTTTCAAGGTGAGAGGAGAAAGATTTTAAAAATACATAAGGGGCCATTTTTCTTTTTACAGAGAGTGGTTTGTGTGTGGAACAAACTTGCAGAGGAAGTGGCAGATGCAGGCACAGTTACAACATTTAAAAAAGACATTCAGGCACATATGTCAATAAGAAATGTTTGGAGAGATATCAGCCAGGTACAAGCAGGTGGGACTACTTCAGTTTAGGGTTATGGTCAGCAGGGCGGATCTCATAAGATGGACAGCGAAATAGGTTGTTAATTCAGATTAATCTGGCAGATAAACTATATCCTAGGGTCGTGATAGGCGCTATCTCAATGCCACAGTCTCGCCTTTAGCACTGACAAAAGCATAAGTTGCTGGAAAAGCTCAGCAGGTCTGACAGCATCTGTGAATAAGGGGTCCATGGACACAAAACATTGACCTTTCTCCTTCACAGATGCTGCCAGACCTGCTGAGCTTTTCCAGCAACTTCTGTTTTTTTGTTCCTGATTTACAGCGTCGGCATTCTCACGGTTTTTATGTTGCCTTCAGTGGAATTCCAACACGTACCGGACGGTAAGCTGATCCGGTTTCCGTCTTTCAGCTTTAACCGGCTTTTCTTGAAGTTGCCTTTGCGCTTTTTGACTTTGGGTTTTTCCTGGTAGAGCTGTCGCATGATAATATTCAGCTCCCGCTCCACGATATCAATCTCCCTCTCAGCCAGCTCCTGCTCCCGTCTCCGCAGCACCTCCTCATGGTTCCTCTGCTGAATTGCAGCTCTGCTCAGCTCCTCCTCCCAGCTCCGCAATTCCTGGTGACACAGAGAGAGAGGGAGAGAGTTTGCTTTAAATCTGGCGGACGGGGATCCTCACTTTCTGTACCAGCGCTACCCTGACCCCTGTCCCGGGAGGCTCTGTTTGAAGTCTCACCAGCTCCACTGATGTTTTAATAACATCTCACAGGGCCCTCACGTGGCTCAATGGTAGCGTCCAGACCATAGACTTGGAGACAGAAGTTCAAATAACAACACAAAGGGTCCCCTTTGGCACAGTGGTAGTGTCTCCACCTCTAGTCTGGGAGGCCTGGGTTCAATAACATCCTAAAGAGTTCTCTTGTGGCACAGTGGTAGTGCCCCTATCCCTGGACCAGGATGCTGGGGTTCAATAAAATCCCAAAGGTCCTATTGTGGCACAATGGTAGTGCCCCTATCCCTGGACCTGGATGCCAGGGTTCAATTCCCACTTGCCCTGTTGGTATTTAATAACATCTCAGAAGGCCCCCTTGTGGCTCAATGGTAGTGTCCCTACCCCTGGATGGGGAGTCCTGGGTTCAAGTTCCACCTGCTCCGTTGGTGTTCAATAACATCTCTGAACAGGTCGATTGGAAAATTATCTACAAGTGGGGTTGTGTATTACAGATTCTGCACGTGCGTACACCTCGGGGCTAGGGTAGGGGGAATGGGACTGGGTGGGATGCCCTTCAGAAGGTCGGTGTGGATTCGATGGTCTGAATGGCCTGCTGTCAAATGTAGGGCTACTGTTTCCGGCACACAAAGCCATTTCTGCCCTTGGTGATACATCTGACCCTACGATGGGTGCTGGCCTCACATCCGCCCCTCACAGAGGCTGTGAATTGCGGCACAATGACCACACCCACTGTGTTTGCTCTCCATCTGCTGCTGAAACACTCCATTCCCTCCAAACCTGACTGTTCACCACACACCTGGTTGCTCCCTCCTTCATAAATGTGAGACCCTCCAAATCTCTGCACCCTAGCCATAACAAATCCATTCCCCTATGCCAGCCCCATGCTCGCTGACCAACATCTGCTCCCAGTCAAGAAAACTCTTCACTTCTTTTTCCAATTCTCTCCAATCTCATAAACAACATGTCCTCTCTCAAACTGTGGAAGCGTGCCATTCAGCCCATCGAGTCCACACAGACCGTCTGAAGAGTATCCCACCCAGATCTACTCCCTACCCTATCCCTGTAACCCTGCATTCCCCATGGCCAATCCACCTCATCTGCACACCCCTGAACACTACAGGTAATTTCCCATGGCCCAATCCATCTTTGGACTGTGGGGGGAAAAAACCGGGGCACGCGGAGGAAACCCACACAGACGCGGGGAGAATGTGCAAACTCCACATAGACAATTGCCCGAGGGTGGGTGCCAGGTGCTGTGAGGCAGCAGTGCTAACCATGCTGAGTGTCTACAAAATGTTAAAATCTCAGTGTGTGTCCCAGAATTCCAGTGATGGAGAAGGGCCAGTTATTGGCTTAATCCATCACAGCTCCATTTAATTGTATCACTATCTGCCAGTGAATTAATAATCCATTTGCTTCCCATCTCGTGAGATCCAGCCTGGTGATGAAATAATGATATGGGATAGTGATAATGTCCATGGACTAGAGTCACATGGCACAGAAATTGACCTTTGGTCCAACCAGTGACCATAATCCCAAACTAAACCAGTCCCACCTGCCTGCACTTGGCCCATATCCCTCCAAACAATTCCTATTCATGCACTTAACCAAATGTCTTTTAAATATTGTAACTGTGCATGTGTCCATCACTTCCTCTGGAAGTTCATTTCACATGCAAACCACTCTCTGTGTAAAAAAAATTGCCCCTCACGTCTTTCTTAAATCTTTCTCCTCTCACCTGAAAAGTACGGCCCCTACTCTTGGAATCCCCTCAACAAGGTCACCCCTCAGCCTCGTATGCTCCAATGAAAAAAGACCCAGCCTATCTCGATAACTCAAACCCTCCATTCCCAGCAACATTCTGGCAAATCTCTTCTGAACCCTCTCCAGATTAATAATATCTTTCCTATAGAACATAGAACATTACAGCGCAGTACAAGCCCTTGGGCCCTCGATGTTGCACGGACCTGTGAAACCAACCTGAAGCCCATCTAACCTACACTATTCCATTATCATCCATATGTTTATCCAATGACCATTTAAATGCCCTTAAAGTTGGCGAGTCTCCTACTGTTGCAGGCAGGGCATTCCATACCCTTACCACTCTCTGAGTAAAGAACCTACGTCTGACATCTGTCCTGTATCTATCACCCATCAATTTAAAGCTATGTCCCCTTGTGCTAGCCATCTCAATCCAAGGACAAAGGCTCTCACTGTCCACCCTGTCTAATCCTCTGATCATCGTGTATGTCTCTATTAGGTCACCTCTTAACCTTCTTCTCTCTAACAAAAACAGCCTCAGGTCCCTCAGCCTTTCCTCGTAAGACCTTCCCTCTGTACCAGGCAACATCCTGCTAAATCTCCTCTGCACCCTTTCCAATGCTTCCACATCCTTCCTATAATGTGGCGACCAGAACTGTACACAATACTCCAAGTGCGGCCGCACCAGCGTTTTGTACAGCTGCAGCATAACCTCATGGCTCTGAAACTCAATCCCTCTAGACACCGAGATATCTCTGCTCGTCCACACTACCAAGAATCTTACCATTAGCCCAGTACTCTGTATTCCTGTTACTCCTTCCAAAGTGAATCACCTCACACTTTTCTGCATTAAACTCCATTTGCCACCTCTCAGCCCAGCTCTGCAGGTTATCTCCATCCCTCTGTAACCTGCAATATCCTTCTGCACTGTACACAACTCCACCGACTTTAGTGTCATCTGCAAATTTACTAACCCATCCGTCTACACCCTCATCTAGGTCATTTATAAAAATGACAAACAGCAGAGGCTCCAAAACAGATCCTTGCGGTACACCACTAGTAACTGAACTCCAGGATGAACATTTCCCATCACAGCCTTAAAATTAGAGGGGGTAAATTTAAAACGGAAATGAGGAGACATTTCTTCAGCCAGAGAGTGGTGGGCCTGTGGAATTCATTGCCACGGAGTGCAGTGGAGGCCGGGACATTGGATGCCTTCAAGGCAGAGATCGACAAATTCTTGATCTCAGAAGGAATCAAGGGCTATGGGGACAGTGCAGGGAAGTGGAGTTGAAATGCCCATCAGCCATGATTTAAATGGTGGAGTGGACTCGATGGGCCGAATGTCCTTACTTCCACTCCTATGTCTTATGGTCTTATCAACCACCACCCTCTGACTTCCAACTAGCCAATTTCTGATCCAAACTGCTAAATCACCCTCAATCCAATGATTCCGTATTTTATGCAGTAGCCTACCGTGGGGAACCTTATCACAGCAGGGCAACTAAAACTGTACACAATATTCCAGAAGAGGTCTTTGTCAATGTCCTGTACAAACACAACATAACACCCCGATTCCTGTACTCAAAAAGGTCTGAGCAAAGGAGGCAAGCGTGGTAACCTCTTTCTTAACCATCCTGCCTACAAGTGATAGAAACTTCAGAAGCCTGAACCCTTATCTCTGTTCTACAACACTACCAAAGGCTCTGCTTTTAATCATATAAATCCTGCCCTTGTTTGTTTGACCAAAATGCAAACACCCCACATTTACCCAAATTAAACTTCATCTGCCACCCGTCAGCCCATTGACCAAACCCAACATGATCTCTTTGTAATTGAGTAAATCCCAAGGTCAGGTCTAATGCTCTGGGGACTGGGTCTCAAATACTGAATCAGCAGCTGGTGGAATTTAAATCCAATTAATAAATCTGGAATTGAAAGCTAGCCTCAGAAACACAGGAACAGTCAGTCTTTTATTTATTAACAAGATGAGAGCGTCGCTGGCTCATCAGCATTTATTGCCCCATCCCTAATTGCCCAGAGGGCAGTTCAGAGTCAACCACAATGCTGTGGGTCTGGAGTCACATGTAGGCCAGACCAGGTAAGGATGGCAATTTCCTTCCCTAAAGGACATTAGTGAACCAGCTGGGTTTTTCTGACAATAGATTCATGGTCATCAGCTATTTTATCTGGGTATCCCAGCGATAATACCACGAAGCCATCTCTCCCTTGGCAGTCTGGCAAGCCTGCCCCTTGCATTCAATACAATCATGGCTTATTAAACACATCTACACCTTTTACTGACCCTGTCTCCGTAACCCTGTACTCCACCAGTCATCTATTTACCTCTATCTCTAATATTCTCAAACACTGAGCTTCCACAGCATCTGTGATTCAGAAGTCCAACGATTCACAATCCTCTGAGCAAAAATATTTTTCCTCACCTCGAACCTTAGTCGCATCCTTCGTATTTTTAAATTTACCCTGGGGGGGGATTTTACTTGCACGTCTATCCCTTTAAATAATTTGTAAGTTTCAATGAGATCACCTCTCATTCTCCGAGAATAAAGGTCCATCAGTTGTAAAACAAAACTATCCGGTTCACCAATGTCCTTTAGGGAAGGAAATCTGCTGTCATTACCCTATCTGGCCTACTTGTGACTCCAGACCCACAATGTTGTGGTTGACTCTTACTTGGCCTCTGAAGTGGTCCAGGAAACCATTCAGTTTAGAGGCGACAAAGTGACGGCCTGCAACAGCTGCATCCCATAAAAGAGTAAAGAAAAGTCAACGATAACTCTTGGAGATGGACCTCAGTTGTCAGGCAATCTCATCGGAACATGTGAACTTTCCAACCTTCTCTCCCTTTCTCCAACCACAGCGAAGGATAGTTTGACCTCTCCCTGAACAAACCCGCTCCTCCCACCGGCTCATTTACCTTCTCTTTCGTCCTCAACTCGTTGAACATCTGCTGGATCTCCAGCTTCCAGTCCTCCTGGAGGGAGTGAAAAGACTCCAGAGGCATCTCGAAGAGGGACGACTGCTCGATTTCGACCAGCTGAGCGAGGATCGAGGTGAACGACGGGCGACTGTGTGCGTCTGCGTTCCAACAATCTGCCACCAAGCACACCCACAGTAAGGACCTCAACATTCGCAGGTCACCTAATAACTAGAAGCTAAACTGCCCAGTTTTTCAGCTGCATCGTAATCAGGTCATGGTCACGGTGCTCTTACCTTCCAGGAGTTTACCAAATGGCTCAGGGCAGGTGGACGGGATTGGAAGGGTCAGTTTATTTACGGCCACTCCGTAAGCAACAGCCAGCCCATCGATCTCTCGGTATGGCGCTTCCCCAGTCAGTAATTCCCACAGCAAGACTCCGAAACTGAGAACAGAGTCAAAATGAAAAATCAAAAACCCACTGGAGATCAGAAAAAGCCTCCAAACCTGAACTCCCCCACCACCAACCCCCCCAACCTCGGCCCACCGCCACCGCGCTCCCCCCCCACACACTCCGGCCCACCACCAACACCCCCAACCTCGGCCCACCGCCACCGCGCCCCCCCCCCCGACACCCCGGCCCACCACCAACACCCCCAACCTCGGCCCACCGCCACCGCGCCCCCCCCCCCCGACACCCCGGCCCACCACCAACCCCCCCAACCTCGGCCCACCACCACCGCGCCCCCCCCCCCCCCACACTCCGGCCCACCACCACTTCCCCAACCCCGGCCCACCACCACCGCGCCCCCCCCCCCACACTCCGGCCCACCACCAACACCCCCAACCTCGGCCCACCACCACCGCGCCCCCCCCCCACACACTCCGGCCCACCACCAACACCCCCAACCTCGGCCCACCACCACCGCGCCCCCCCCCCCCCACACTCCGGCCCACCACCACTTCCCCAACCCCGGCCCACCACCACCGCGCCACCCCCCCCCACACTCCGGCCCACCACCACTTCCCCAACCCCGGCCCACCACCACCGCGCCACCCCCCCCACACTCCGGCCCACCACCAACCCCCCCAACCTCGGCCCACCACCACCGCGCCCCCCCCCCCACACTCCGGCCCACCACCAACACCCCCAACCCCGGCCCACCACCACCGCGCCCCCCCCCCCACGCACTCCGGCCCACCACCAACCCCCCCAACCTCGGCCCACCACCACCGCGCCCCCCCCCCAACACTCCGGCCCACCGCCACTCCCCCAACCCCGGCCCACCACCACCGCGCCACCCCCCCCAACCCCGGCCCACCACCACCGCGCCCCCCCCCCCCCACACTCCGGCCCACCACCACTTCCCCAACCCCGGCCCACCACCACCGCGCCACCCCCCCCACACTCCGGCCCACCACCAAACCCCCAACCTCGGCCCACCACCACCGCGCCCCCCCCCACACACTCCGGCCCACCACCAACCCCCCCAACCTCGGCCCACCACCACCGCGCCCCCCCCCCCACACTCCGGCCCACCACCACTCCCCCAACCCCGGCCCACCACCACCGCGCCCCCCCCCCACACACTCCGGCCCACCACCAACCCCCCCAACCTCGGCCCACCACCACCGCGCCCCCCCCCCACACTCCAGCCCACCACCAACCCCCCCAACCTCGGCCCACCACCACCGCGCCCCCCCCCCACACTCCGGCCCACCACCACCGCGCCCCCCCCCACGCACTCCGGCCCACCGCCACTCCCCCAACCTCGGCCCACCACCACCGCGCCCCCCCCCCACACACTCCGGCCCACCACCAACCCCCCCAACCTCGGCCCACCACCACCGCGCCCCCCCCCACGCACTCCGGCCCACCGCCACTCCCCCAACCTCGGCCCACCACCACCGCGCCCCCCCCCACACCCCGGCCCACCACCAAACCCATCCCCCCACCACTGGATCAGTACAACAACAGCAGCAGCTTGTGTTTAGACCATAGACAACCCAACAGTGTGGAAACAGGCCCTTCAGCCCAACAAGTCCACACTGGCCCTCAGAACATCTCACCCAGACCCATCTCCCTATAACCTACCTACTTCACACATCCCTCAGCACTACGGGCAATTTAGCATGGCCAATCCACCTAACCTGCACATCTTTGGGCTGTGGGGGGAAACCGGAGCATCCGGAGAAACCCACGCAGACACGGGGAGAATGTGCAAACTCCACACAGACAGTCGCCCGAGGATGGAATCGAACCCAGGTCCCTGGCGCTGTGAGGCTGCAGTGTTAACCACTGAGCCACCGTGCCACGCCTTCTGTCACACTTGCTGTGTAGGAAGACACCCCTAATGCTGGGGTGTTTGCAAACCACACTGACACCAAGCCCAACGGTATTAAACAGGTGTCTGAAACCGTGGCTGGTGTTCGATTGAAAGTAGTGTCGCAAAGGAGGGGCAGAAGGGGTCGAGTGGTTTAGGGTCCAGATGCTGAGGTGAAGAAAGTAAGGGCAGCCCGGAGGCTCTGAGGGGAACAGTGCAGAGATCTCAGAGGGTTGTGGGTCTGAAGGAGTTTAACGAGATAGGAAGGGTACCAGGTTGAGGAGAGGTTTTGGAAACAGAACAAAGGGAACAGAAACGCCACAATCGAAGCTGACCAAACTTGTGCCAATGCAGTCGGTGAGCAGAGCAGGGTGATGGGTGAACAGGACTGGGCGTGATTCAGAGTTTTTGTGAAAGAAGCAAACATGGGGCTGAGAAAATAAAACATTTTCCATACAGTCCATGGCACAATCTGGAAGAGTGATGGAGATAGGTTCAATTGAGGCATTACAGAGAGCGTTGGATGATTATGTGCAGGGTTGTGGAGAGAAGGCACAGGAAGTCAAAGTACTCAGACAGCCTGCAGAGGCGTGATGGGCCGAATGGCTTCGTTCCACACTGTAACAGTTCTGCAATTTGTGCATGATAGAGAGGAGTCCAACAGCACTGTGCTGAAATGGCCTGTGTGCGAGAAAGACTAAAATCATGGGGCAATGTTAACTGAGCTGGACATCGGAAAAACCAGAAGATTTAGTCCTCTCCTGCGGTCTCTCTTTTTTTTTCTGGGAGCGTTATCTTTTGCCGGAGTGAGGAGCGGCTCTTGCTTCCCTGTTACCTCCACACATCGCTGCTCTTGGAAAACAGGGACAACTTAATAACTTCAGGAGCCATCCAGGCATAGGTCCCAGCAGCGCTCATCCTGGTTGTACGATGCCACTCCCGTGCCAACCCAAAATCTGTGATCTTCAACGTTTTGTTGGTGAGATCGTCGCCATCTGCCTTCTCCAGAATCAAAACTGGAAAATACAGAAGAGTTAATTTAATAAGACAAGAGAAAATGTGCCCTTACTTTCAATCTCGCTGTAAGAGGTTAGCAACTTCAATCTGTCTGATACAAACCTTCATCCTTGCTTATCTTTGCGATGAAGCCCACAGGGATAGACATTCTGGTCCCATCAACCTATCCCAGGGCCTTCAGAGGGTAACCATTATCTCGAGGGGAACTGACCAACTACATCATGATCGAACAATCTGAGGAGGGGTCACCGGACCCGAACTGTTAACTCTGATCTTTTCTTCACAGATGCTGCCAGACCTGCTGAGCTTTTCCAGCAGTTTCTGTTTTTGCTCCTGATTTACAGCATCTGCAGTTCGTACATCATCATTGAGGGTTTTTTTTGAGGAGGTGACAAGACCAAACAATGAGAGGAGGGCAGTGAATATATTGTCTACATGAACTTTACCAGGATGCTGCCTGGTTGGGGGGGGGGGGGGGGGGGGTGCGATTTTAGCTACACAAAAAGGTTGGACAGATTGGGTTTGTTTTCACTGGAACGCAGGAGGTTGAGCGGGGTTGGGGGGGGGGGGGGGGGCGACCTGATAGAAAGTTTCTAAGATTGTGAATGGCCTGGGTAGAGTACAAAGTATGAGGCTTTCTCCCCCAGGTGGAATTACTGCGGGACATAGATTCAAATTGCGAGGGGGGCAAGTTTAAAAGAGATCTGCGAGGCAGTTTTTCACACAAAGGGTGGTGAGTGCCTGGAACGTGCTGACAGAGGAGCTGGTGGAAGCAGACACAAAAGCAACATTCAAGAAACACCGAGATGAATACATCGACAGGAAGGGAACGAAGGGACATTCATCCTGGAAGTG